>NW_024103761.1:0-18947 GCF_003945595.2 Pipra filicauda | reverse complement strand
AAAAACCAAAAACAAACCCAAAAAACAGACATAAAAGGAGTCATTTCAACCTTTTCTTTCTCTTTCAGCTACTGTGAAAAAAAAAAAAAACAAAACAAAAACCAAAACAAAACACAAAAACAACTAAACCCCCACCCAAAAAAAACAAACCCAAATCCAACCAACCACAAAAACTCCCAAGCAAATCAGGTCTTGAATTTCAATGAAGAACAAAATCATATAAAAGGTGATGAGAAGGAGCAGGTCTATTAGCTGCTGCCAGAACTTCATGCATTCAGTAAGCGTAAGCCCACATTATTTTTTTTAATTCTTATCCATCCTTTTTGAGTAGATATTTTCAGTAAATTCACTAGATATTTTTTGTAAAATAGAGTTTATTGGAAACTTAATGAGATTTTTCCTATTAGATAACATAAATATTCAAAGACATTATATTTTACATTGTGGTTTGTGTTTTGTTTTGTTTTTTTTTAATTTGGGAGTGTTTACATCTCATGTACTTCAGAGATTTCTTTACTACTATGACCCACAATGAGAATTTTTCAGGGAGACCAACTCAATAAGTGACTGTCAGTTGTTAAATATATTTTTCAAACATTATCATAAACAAACACTAGAAGTGTTTATTTTATGGAATTATGACTCAACAGAGTAGTATTTGTTTGATCTTTTGAACTTAAAATATTGGAAACATGGAAGTTTCACTTTCTAGTATAAGAAAATTATTAAAGTAGATTTCACATACCTAAAAGATTTATGCCACCAGTATTTAACCTAGCATTGCTATTATCATTTTGTCATAATTTATTATGAAAATACTTGACAAAAAAGATATTGACTGCAAAGGGGTTAGCTGCGTTTGGCACAATCTCAGTGCTAAAAAGGTTCTTAAGTAGGCACAATGGAGGTGACAAAAATACTTAGACCAGGCATAATCATAATCTTTGAACACTTTAGAACAAAAACATTGCTAAATTGGTAGCAAGGGCTGCTCTGGCCTCTCTGCTTCGTGCTGTTTCCACTGTGTTCTATTTTACAGTGGTCTAAAAGCCCAACACCTTCTCAGTTTTACTTCTGTGTTTTCTCTTTTCTGAGCTCTTTGCAACTGTCAAACAAACACATGTTGACTACTATGTACGGAGTTCACTTTCTCATGAGCATAAATAGTGGTAAAAATCTCTTACTGTCCTAGAGGAGCAGAAAGGAAATTTTATTCAGTTTCGTCTTTAAAAGACAGAATTTAACAACTTCATTATGATTGTTCAGGGCTTAGGGGATAAGCAGCCAGGGTACAGTCCCAATTTTTGCGTCTCTTTATTCTGTGCTGTCTGCACAGAACATCAGAGTCTGCACAGAGTTATTCCCCAAAGGGGTCAGGATGCAAGACTGAATAGTCACAGAAAAAAAAGAAGTGGGACTCGCTTCTCTCTGTAGCTGCATTAGTTAAAATCAAGATCTGTGCTCTTTAAAATACATTAAAATTAACCTATATACTATTTAATATTCCTTAAAGAGAGGGTTGAAAAACAAGTGTAATGTTCTCTAAAAGTTTTAAGTTCTGTTTATAGAAAACATAGTCGCTGTTAACAAATGAGTTATCCTGTATACTCATGTGTTATCAACTCCATTCATTCCTTACAATGGAAAAACACAAACTGTACTCTTCAGGAAAAGTAATTACTCAATAATTTTCTTTTAAATCTTGTCTTCATAAAAAAAGAATATTTTAATTACTTGCAGGAATCTATTAGTATGCGAAATCATCAGCTCTCACTAACCTTGCAAAAGGACAGAATACTGAAATGCTGTTTTTCTGTTCTAATGAATTCACCTAAGTAAATAAATTAGCACTTTTATGAAGTTTAAAAATTTAAATTATTATTGGCCAAATTCAGAACATACTTGTGAAAAAGTAATCTTACTCAGTGCTAGACTAATTTCTGCCATATCTATTTGCAGTAGGCCATCCAGCATGAAATATATTATGAAAATAAATTCCAATCTAATTAAAATTACCTATTGGTTACTGAATGTTGCTTTAGGTTGAGGTTAGTAAAGAATATACTACGGCAGAAATAGTGAAAGCTTTCAGAGTGGTTCTCAGTGCCAGAAGTGCCAGCTGATGCTGGGAACTCACCTTTCACAGTGAGGAAGGAGAATTTTAGCTCAGGAACTAGCAGTGCTCAACAGCACAATTTTAAACTAGATGTGATGAGGGAGAGGGACAACATCAGTCATGTCCCTGGCAAGCTGTGGGAACAGATGCAAAGGTTAGAGGCACAAGGTGCTGACAAGGGCCCTCTGCCGGTGACTACACTATAATGGAATGACTCCATCAGTGGACAAGGGAAGGGCTACAGATGACGTTTGTCTGGACTTCTGTAAAGCCTTTGACTCCGTCCTCTACAACATTCTTATCTCTAAACTGGTGAGAGATGAACCTGATGAGTGTAGGTGGATGAGAAATTGGTTCTGTGCTTGTACCCAGAGAGTAGTGGTCAATGGCTCAGAGTCTCAAGGGACATCAGTGACAAATGGTGCTCCTCAGGGACCATATTGGGACCAGTGTTATTTAATATCTTTGTTAATGACATAGACCACGGGATTGGGTACACTCTTAGCAAATTTGCAGATGACACCAAGCTGAGTGGTGCAGCTGACATATCCTGAAGGACAGGATGCCATCCAGAGGGACCTGGGCCCCTCAGTTCAGGAAGGATATTGAGGTGCTGAAGCAGGTCCAGAGAAGAGCAACAAGACCGGTGAAGGGACTTGAGTACAAGTCCTTTGAGGAGAGACTGAGGGAGCTGGGGTTGTTCAGCCTGGAGAAAAGGAGGCTCAGGGGAGACCTCATCACTCTCTACAACTCCCTGAAAGGAGATTGTAGCCAGGTGGAGGTTGGTCTCTTCTCTCAGGCACCTATCAGTAAGACAAGAGGGCACCATCTTAAGTTGTGCCAGGGGAAGTTTAGGTTGGATATTAGGAAGAAATTCTTTACAGAGAGGGTAATCAGGCATTGGAATGCACTGCCCAGGGAAGTGGTGGATTCTCTGTTCCTGGAGGCTTTTAAGATGAGACTGGATGTGGCACTTAGTGCCATGGTCTAGTAACCACAGTGCTAGTGGATCAAGGGTTGGACTTGATGATCTCAGAGGTCCCTTCCAACCCAGCTGATTCTATGATTCTATGATTCTATGACCTGGACAAGTTCAAGATGTGGGCCTATGGTAATCTCATGTGGTTCAACAAGCATGGACAGCAGATCAAGAGAGGTGATTCTGCTCCTCTACTCAAGTTTCATGAGACTCTGGCTGGAGTACCTCATCCAGCTCTGGGGTCCTGAGTACAGGAAGGACATCAAGCTGTTGGAGTGAGTCCAGAGGAGGGCCATCAAGATGATTAGAGGGATGGAGCACCTCTCCTATGAGGAAAGGCTGAGACAATTGTGGTTGTTCAGCCTGGAAAAGAGAAGGCTTCAGGGTGACCTAGTTGCTGCTTCCCAGTACCTGAAGGGAGCCTACAAGAAGGATTGTAAGGGACTTTTTAGAAGGACATGTAGTGACAGAACAAGGGGAAGGTTTAGATTAAATATTAGGAAGAAATTCTTTGCTGTAAGGGTGGAGGGGCACTGGAACAAGTTGTCTAGAGAGGTTGTGGCAGCCCCATCCCTGGAAGTGTTCAAGACCAGGTTGGATGGGGCTCTGAGAAACCTGATCTAGTGAAAAACGTCCCTGCCCACAGCAGATGTGTTGGAACTAGATGATCCTTAACGTCCCTTCCAACCCAAGCCATTCTATCATTCTATGAATGGATAATTATTGTCCTATAGAGGACAAGAAAAAGGAAGTCCTTCAAAATCCATAGAAAATATTGGGCAATAGAAATGTAGAGAGGGAGAGTTACATGGCACTTTCCTTCTTCTCATCTCTAATTTATTATTTTTTTTTAAGAATAACAGCTTAATAATTATTGTTATGTGACTGGGCGAGTCTTGTGATCTCTGACAACCTCTGTGGTAAAGGTTCCTGACTGGACCATGTCTGTGCAACTCTTCAGCCTTGAGCAGGTCAGTTTAAAGCCAGGTCACCTGTAGCGCCTATAGTTAAGTATTTACATCATTCTGCATCCATAGTTATAGACTGTCTTTTGCTGACAATGCAAACTAAAGACACAGTTTAGTCTTCAGTATTCCTCACTTGCACTTTAAGAAATGAGAAGAAACACCTGTAAAAATGTTGAAAGGTTGTTGCTGTTTTTTAGAGTCTAATACTTTTACACAGTATTTAGAGTACAATGGGTGGGGGAATTCTACCTTTCATTTTGGATATCTGGAGACAGGAAAAGCAAAAAGGTGTTCCTGCACTTTTCCAGAGGAAGAGGGTGTATGCCCTGCTTTGGTAACTCTAAATGTGTAACCCACTTCAGAAAGAAAATTGCCAAAAAAAATATGACTGAGCTTATGTAATAAGTATACACAGGGAGTCACAGGTCTGTAATAAGAACACAATGGCAACTGAAGTTAATCGGAGTAGTCTCTCTAGCTCTAATTGAAATGGAAATAGATTTCTCCCTCTCATTTACAGTGTTAAGTGACACTTGAGATCTTTTTCAGTGCTTTAGACTGTTGGAAACCAGAGCAATGCCACAACTTGTCTAGACAACTTGTTCCAGTGCCTCTCCACCCTTACAGCAAAGAATTTCTTCCTAATATTTAATCTAAACCTGCCCTCTTTCAGTCTGAAGCCATTCCCCCTTGTTCTGTCACTACATGCCCTTCTGTTGAAAACCTGTGCAATGAGTTTGCACTCCATAGAGGAGAGGTCAGTTTATAGCTGTTTCTTTGAGTAATTCTTTTGTTTTGTTTTTCTTTCTTTCACTAACTCCATTTCTCATCACTCTCTGGTAGTGAACAACCATATGTTATGTCCTAAGAAACTCCTATATGTGATTTGATTTTGATTTGAAGTGTATCAGCCTTTTGTACAATGACTTCTACAGTAATACATTAAGACTTGAATATTCCTACAAAGATGTTCACTGGTTGTCCTAGTTAGGACAACTGAGACCAGTTCATCAGGGTATGGGTGTAACCCAAAACTGTGTATTCTATAGCCTTCCATGCCATTTCCCAGAAACTGTTATCAATGAACCATTTACACCATCTGACCATAGAGCCTGACTCCTCAGGCTATAAACTAGGTGTTAAGAGGCCTGTGAGATAGGAGGATGCTCCTGTCCTCACACCCTTTGTGGAACTCCCCGCCCGGAGGGAAGTGCTGAGCATTCCTGCCTGAACTGCAGGATATATAATCTTGGAGTCTTGGAACATTTTTAACCACTCTGTGGGATCCAGAGAAGGACTGCGGCTCATCGCTCTCAAACAGACTTGGATCACCACCCTATACTGGACTCCAATCACCACTTTTGACCAGACTGCAACAGCTCTCCTACCAGCAGGTTCTTCCCCTCTCCCTTTACTTGGGACTCAAGCGGGGCCCAAGGAACACCACTTTGTTCATGCCCCAGGGTACTGGGTTATACATTTGGGTTTTGTGGGTTAAGACCAATTGTTTGTTTGTATGATTGTACTTACTGTATTATTTTAGTAAATTGTTATTCTGACTTATAATCTCTCCTTTGAGTTGAGTTCATTTCCCCTGCTGGTTAACTCTTAAACCAGCACACTGGTATTTGGTGTGGGGAGAGAAAAGGGAAAGTGGAGGTATAGCTTGTTGAATATGATATTCTTTATAGTGAGAATATTCTGTCTACAAACCTGAATATAATATTATGGTTGAGAATATAACGTACTATTTTCAGACTTCCACAATAAGATTTCTTTTTACTTCATTGTACCTCTTGAGGCTTTACAAAGTTTTCGTAATAGGCTTTAACACTTTTTAAAGAGTAAGGATGTTACTTGATATGTTTTGTTTTGTTGCTATCTTTTGTCTTTCCCCCAAAAATAAAAGTTAAGTATTTGATAAAAGTTCAGTAGAAGCTTGGAGATGATTCCCTTACAGACCACCAATCTCATGTCTCTGCAGGAGCTCCACTCTAGTCTATCACATCCATCTGGGGTCACAACACAGGTAGAAATGGAAGCTACTGGTCTCTTCGGGTTGTGTTTGTGTGGTTTTGGATGGAATAATGTTAATTTTCTTCATAGAAGCTTTTATGGGCCTATGGATCTGTGACCAAAAAAATTGTTGGTAACATACCGAGACTTTTGCTATTGCTAAACATTGCTTACACAGCATCGAGGCATTTTCTGTTTCTCACCCTTCTCCAGCAGTGAGTCAACTGAGGGTGCACAAGAAGCTGGGAGGGGACACAACCAGGACAGACTACCCCAATTCAACAAAAAAATACCCCATACCACATCATGTTTTGCTCATCAATAAAAGCTGAAGAAGGAATGAGAAAGGGTGGATATTCGGAGTGATGATATTTGTCTTCCCAAGTAACCATTACATGTGATGAAGCCTTTCTTTTCTGGAAATGGTTGAATCTTTGCCTGCCAAAGGAAATTAGTTAACACAATTTTTTTTTTGCTTGCATGAGCAGCTTTTACTTTACTTATTAAACTGCCATTATCTTAACCAATGAGTTTTCTCACTTTTGTCTTTCTGATTCAGTTTCCTATCCCATCAAGGTGAACAAGTGTCTGTGTGGTGCTTAGCTGCCTAGTAGAGTTAAACCAAAACAGTTGGTATTTCATTTACTAAATATTTTATGAGAATTCCCTGCTACTTAGAATATTTTGTATAGTGGGAGGATCTATATGTGCACTGTAAGTAATATTTTCTTTAATTTTTTTTGGAGGTCAAATACATTGGCATTTTCAAACCTTTCCAGAAACTTACTTAAGGAGGAAGGCTGCTTTATAGATCATCTTCAGATTTTTTTAAGAAGGGTAAAAGAGCATTCAACCTAATCAGTATAAGGTTGCTACTGGATATATACAGGAAAAGCGTAAAATATCTCATGGAAGGTTAGGGTTAAAAAGAGAGATAGCTAAAAATATGAATACCTGTGGGTTTAGATAGCTGCTAAGAAGTGGATTTTTGTAACTATGACCTTCGTACCTAAACACCTAAAGTGTGACTTGGAATATAGATAGCAATTGCCTTTAAATATATGGCACATATTTATAAAAAATATTATACTACAATAAATGATAAATATGGAATCATAGAAAGGTTTGTGTTGGAAGGGACCTTTAAAGTTCATGCTGCAACCTCCCTGCCATGAACAGGAACTCTTTCCAATAGAACAGGTTGCTCAAAGAGCCCTCTTACCTGACACTGAACATTTTTAATCATGGACTGTACACAATTCATTTGGACAACCTGGTCCAGTCACTCACATGCCTCATCATAAAAATGTGTTTTTCCTTATGCCTAGTCAAAACCCACTTTCAGTTTAAAACGTTGCCCCTTGTCCTATCACTACGTATCCTTGGTAAAAAGTCTTTCTCCATCTTCCTGTAGGATGCCTTTATATACTGAAACACCACAATAAGTTGTCCACAAATCCTTCTCTTTTCCAGGCTCAACAACCACAATTCTCTCACCCTTTCTTTTTAGGAGAGGTATTCCAGCCCTCATCTGGACCTGCTCTAAAAGGTACATGTCTTTTCCGTGTTTGGAACCCCAGAGATGGATGCAGTACTCCAGGTGAGGCTTCATAAGAGTGGAATAGAGCAGAGAGAATCACTTCCCTCACTCTGCTGGCTGCACTACCTTTTATGCAGCTCAGGATACAATTGGCTCTCTGGCCTACACACTCACATTGTGGGATTATGTCCAATATTTCATCTGTTGGTGTCCTCAGCTCCTTCTCTGCAGGACTGCTTTAAATCAGTTAATCACCTAGTCTGCGTTTATATTGAAGATTACCCCGATCCAGGTGGAGGACCTTGCACTTGACCTGTTGAACTTCATGAGCTTCACATAGGCTCGCTCCCCAAGCCTATCCAGGTCCCTCTGAATGACATCCCTTCCTTCCAGCAAATCAACTGCACTCACCTTGGTGTCATTTGCAGTCTATCCCATCACCTATGCCATTAATGAAGATTAAAAAAACACTCATCCCAGTAGAGGCCCTAGAGGACACTCATTAGCGGTTTGCATTTAGACATTGAGCCATTGACTGTAATTTTTTAGGTGTGGCATCCATCCAATTCCTTATCAATTTAACAGTCCGTCCATCAATCTCATATCTCTGCAATGTAGGAGTAAGAATGTTGTGGGGGACTGTCCAAGTAGACAGGATCTGTAGCTCTTCCCTTGTCTGCTGATGCAGTTACTCCACCTTAGAAGGCCACTAGATTAGTTAGGCACAATTTGCCCTCAGCGAAACCATGTTGGCTGCCTCTAAGCACCTCCCTGTCTTCCAGATCTTGAGGCATATCTTCCAGGACAATCTGTTCCGTGATAGTACCGGACATGTAGGTGAGGTTGACTGGTCAATAGTTCCCAGAATGCTCTTATTTACTCTGTTTAAAAATGGTCATTATGTTTCCCTTTTTCCAGTCAGTTGTAATAGTCCAGTCTGGCTGTAATATTGTGTAATTAAAAAATATATGTTTATAAGGTTTAACATATTGCATATTAAATACTTTATATAGTGTATGACTATATGAGTACATAAATACTATCATATTACAAGAAATATTATAAATTATATTATTTATAAATTTATAAATATTATATATTTATAAATATTATAAATATATAAAAATTATATATTATAAATTATAAATTATATAAATTATAATTTATATTATTAAAATATAAAATATTATAAATTATAACATACAGCATGTGTTATATAGAGTATATATAGACATATTTCCACCATAGCGTCTCCAGGTATCAGTTATTTTACATACACTAAAAATATTATTTACTTCATTCCCATGACAATATTAAAAAAAAATCTAAAATTTAACAAATGCATAGATGATGAGAGGGTTGATAACTGGTGTTCTTCAGTGCTGAGAAATTAGAACTGAGTATTTCAAAATCTCAGTCTTTTCCATCATTTCCTAGTAGTTTCAATTTAAGTCAAGAATCTGCTGTTCCTGCTTATGCTGAAAAAAATAATACACTACCAAAATATTCAGTATAATTAGATTGCTCAAGGAATGTGGTGGTTTTTAGCACAAGTACAGTCTACAGAATATCAGCATGAATGGTATTTCAAAGTATTCATCTCAAAGAAAAAAACAAACTGTGACAAAGACACAAAAATTAAAAAACTGAAGGGAAAATTGTAAGCCTATAAGTAAGACTGTTCAGTATGTGCGCTTTCATTAAGCTGAGAAAAAAGAAAGAAGATAGTTACTAGAAAATATAACCACAAAGCAATGGCATAGAAAGCATTTCTGAGATGACTGATAAACTAGACCTGAATAAGAAATGGACTTGAATGGATCCAAAAAATCCTTGTGAATTAAAATACATTTATCTAACCATTTGAAATACATTCATATTATTGGTATGCACAAAGCAGGTAACATATTGCTATCCTGGCAGGTTGACAAATAATCACTTAGTTGATCCACTCTTTGTTTCTCTCCAAAGAAAATGGTGCATTATTGGTTATAAGAATTATCAACAGATTTATGGGATGCTGTAGTTTATTCAGCATCAAAGCAAGTGCAACTGAAGCACTGAAGAAAAACTGCATCACAAACACTATAAAATCTCAGATGATAAAAGCAAAATATCTGTATACTTTTGAAAAAAAAAAATTTTTGTAATAATTTTGTAATTTTTCTTACTTTTCAAAAATTTTTCTCACCTCTATGTTTTCTCCCATGACAAGTTTAGAACCAGGATTACCACCTCTGAAATAAAGCTAATAATATATTTCATTTTATACTGTGTAGAAACTCTCCTCTATCAATAAGTACTAAATTAAAATAAAACATGACAGATAAGAATTGTGAAATTGTCATAATATACCACACACATAGGCATTACTTTAATTTGTTTAAATATTAATTAAGAGTCTGAATCTTTATATTTTAGCAGGCATATCCCAGTAGATAACATTTTCACTGATAAACTAGCATTAATTGCTTTAAAAAATATTGTTGTCTATGAGGGGTTGCCTTTGTTGCAGTCATTTTATTCTGACTATTTTACTGAAAAGCTGACCCAATGATAATTCTATCATGCAACTACTTCTCCCATTTCTTTTCCATCAATATTGAGGATGCTTTTCTTGGCAACCACCCACAAAACATCATCTCCCTGCATTGTTCAGGTGTTTGCAGATTTGAACTTAGAACATCATTTGATTTCAATATTTCTTCTCATCCTCCCCTTCTAATTCTCTCTATTCACCCTTTCAGGTCATAATAATTCTTTTTTCACTTTCAATTCTCCAGGCTGTCCATTGCTGTACTTATAAAACACCACCTTAGAAAAGTCCTTACATTCATTTCAAGCTGTGCCTATACTGTCAATCTTCTCTTTCCCAGTAATTTGCTTCTCAACTCTACTTTGTGTCAACATCTAATTTATTTTGTTCTCCCTACATGCAATTGCTATTACTTTCTATGGTCTTTCAGACATGTCACTTGTCTGTTGTCACCCTAAATCTCCCCTTCAACTGAATTCTCAGACTGAAAGGTTCTTTCACAGCTAATATTTCTTCACAGATCTAGAGATAATGAAAGGTAGTCAAAGTGCCGTTTATTGTTCAATACGTATTTGACAGAGGAGTTCAGATGCTGCATAACTGGGTGAGTAAGAGCCTATTATATTGGAAAACTTCATTAGTAAAATCAAATCTTAGAAAGATAATGAATGTAAACATAAGGAAGTTTAAAAAGAAAAAATATATTAATGAATGTGCGTCAAAGAGTCAGATGCTAACTTTGATGATCTGTATGTGGGAATTAATAGAAAGGACAATAAGATGGACAATTTGTTTTTATAAGAATATAATTTACTTGAACATAGACCATGTTAACTGTTAATGACTTTCGTTATTTATTTTTTCTGGGTTTATTAAATAACTACAGTGCACACTCTTTAAAAAAAATATGGTGCGGGAATCAGTAATTTCCCTATGTGTTGGATGGAGCACCATAAATAATCTTTCAGATAAAAAAACCCTGATACTAACCCACTAGAAATAAGATTCTTTTATCCTGACAATCTGTTGACATTGCCTGTGCACAGCCTAACACTGAAATATCAAAGTAAATACACTTTTATAGCCTCTAAATATGTTGTTCAATTCAGTTGGAAATTTTGCATTATGGAACCAGTTATTAATTATTTATCATTTTCCAGAATTGCAGATGAATCTACTAAAAGGTCTTTTGCTTTTGCATCTCCTTTGTAACAAACTATGCTATTCAAATGCAAAATAGGCCCTGAGTATGGTGTATTAAATCAGATTAGTTGGTCATAGTCAGGCTTGTAAAGCCTGAAGAAGAAATATATAATTCTTAATGTTAAAAAATATTACCAATCTATATACCTTCTCTGTGTGAACAATGTGTAATTTCACTTAAATAAGGATTTCTTTCACAATGTTGTGTAAAACTTTAAGGTAATTAGGGCTCATGTCTGCTGGGTTTCTTTTACAATTGAGATATAAATCCTAGTTGTAGCAATATAAATACCAAATGTGTCTAAGGAAAAAAATCATCTAATCATTTTAGTCAAATCTCTTATTAGCAGCACTGACTAAAATAATATAGCCTAACCACAATATAGTGTTGTAAACTATTTCATATATAGGATGTGAACCAGTGTCTGCTCAAAAAAATACAGAAACCATTTTTTTATTTAGTTGGCTCTTATTAAAGTAACTTGTATGAATGTTGGCCTTAATAGTGGTAATGGAGATGCCTTTATCACACAATCCTGACCATTGCATCTATATTCCCCCTCTACTCTGAATTAAAACTAGTTCAGTATGTAATTTCTATTTCATACTTCCACAATTTATTTCTTTGAATAAGTCCACACCAGAGATATTTTGTTCTTACCACAAATATGCAATTTATCTTCACATACACAACAGCTTTTTGTTACTGTATTCTATTTTTCTTGTGTGAAAAAAAACGAGTAACTGAAGAACAAGAAGAGATATCATCAGCTTCTGGACGTAACAATGAATACTCAACAAATGAAAGGAAGATGATGACATTATCATAAAAGTTGCACCTTCTCAACTCTGAAATTATGATAAATGCCCTATTTTCAGTTTCAGAACAGAGACAACCGTGTTCTGGTTTCTTTTCCTAGCTGCTTTGTATTGTGCCAATAATGGAACAAAACCCTCCAATCTCGCAGACCTTGGTGCTTTATAATTTACTACTTGGAGAAAAGCCTCAAAAGGAACCCAGGATATGTTATGGCAACTCTTATTACTTCAGGCACTTAATATCCTCCTGGGAGAAAGAACATGCCGGTGGAACTACGTGATGTTCTGTAACTTCAGTGGTTTGCTACAGTTTCTTACATTTGTAAACAAAAATAAAAGTTGAGAGGACAGCCTAAATTGTGCCAAGAGTCTGGTTTTCCCCAAGAATTGTAAATTTGATGCAAGTTAACTAAACTATATATTTAGCGTAGATCAAAACATGCACTCAAATATCATGTGAGTTAATGAACCATTTATATATCTCACAAACTTACCTGAACTCTGCATGTTTCAGGTATTAGCCTTTGAGAGTTTGTTTTTCACTCTTTTTGTTTTCCACTAAGAGTCACTGTCTTCTAGTTATTTTCATCAATAATGTTTACCACCTACTTGCTCAGAATGTGACTTTAAATAATTACAAACACACACACATACACAGAGAAATATAACACAAAGATATATAGTTGGTATTTTGACCGGATATGTTACTACTTTAATATTTTGTCCCTTTACGGTTCTGAAGTTACCAAAAAAATACATTGATGTATTTTTTATATGTTGGAAAAATAAACTTATTAATTAAAAAATAAAAAAATAGGATAAGTTAAAGCAATTTGATGAAGATACTACCAAAGCAGGAAAAATAAAAAAAAAAAATAAAGAACACCCCCCCACTGTTTTAGTTTGTAATAGTATTCAAGAATACATAGTTTTGCTTTACCTTAATTTAAAAATTTCTTTGCTGGAATTTTGAATTTTTAAGTAACAAATTTTAAATTTGTAAGTTGCATCTTTTAATTACATTTTCTGTACTGTAACATACTATATTGTGGGTCCAGGTGCCTAGGCAGTGGCAGTGGGGTCCTCAGGTTCCCCTGTGCGGAGCGCCAGGGCTGCCCCGTTTAGAACACAGCTGGTGCCGCAGGTCACCCAGTGCTGGGCGTGGCTGAGTCCCTCAGCCAAAGCAGTAGTGCCTTGGGGTAAACAGGTTTTAGAAAGGGAAAAAATGCTGAACAGCAGAGAGGAGAATGAGAGACAAAAGTGTGAGAAATAAAACTGCAGACACCAAAGTCAGTGAAAGAGGCAGAGAAGGTGCTCCAGGCACTGGAAAAGAGATTCTCCAGCAGTCCGTGGAGAAGATGGAGGTGAGGCAGGCTATGCTCCTGCAGCCCATGGAGGAGACTGTAGGAGACGTATCCAAGGCACAAGGGACGTACCAAGGCTGAGAAGCCCAAAGGAGCATGCGTCTAAGTAGATAACCCTATTGGTTAGAAGGTCACATGATATCAGGGTATAAAGGGACGCACCAAATTTGAAATAAATCTCTTTGTCTCACCACCTCACAAGGAGCGTGCTTATTCTTTACCATGTAAAGTACCACCACGCTACAGAGACTACAGTAGAGTAAAGAAAAAGTCTCAGGAGGAAGAGGCAGAGGCAAACTCTTATGTATTGACTGTAATCCTGAAATCTACTTTCGTATGTACTAATTTCAGCATTTTGCAGCATAGTCTATAAACTGTTCCATTTGTTTCTTTCATCATTCACAGCAGAAGGTAATGATGTCATACTACCCAATCCATATTTATATTTACTTAATCAGAGTAGTAGCATTGTCTGTATTTCCCCCTCTCATATCCTGAGAAGCCTGACTGCAAATACGATTTCCCAAAAGACTATTAGGTAAGATAGTGAAATTAACAGGGGAAACCAGTTTATCTTTCTCTCTCCCCCTGTGACAGATGCTTTGCCAGTTGCTCAGACACATGAACGTGAGAGTCCTGACTAAACACTGAACCGCATGCCCTATTGCAGGTATGTCAGACATACAACTATCAGAATGAATGTTTTATTCAACTGGAACCAAAGTGCTACCTGTATTCCAAAACTGAACTAAAATCTTTTATTGGAGGTTAATGAAAAAAACCAGAAAGGCCCCTAGTGACATAAATATGGAGCAAGAACTAAGTTCATAAATGGCATTGTCCTACTTGTTTGCAATAAGTATTGCAATACTGCAAATGACAACTCCAGCACTGTCAAGTACTAACTTACTTCAGATTCTACTTTTCCCAAAACAATATAATAATACAGTAAAACAAACACTCAATATTTGGTGTAGACAGAGCATTATATTTGGTACTGGTGTTATTTGCAGTCTATAAAATACTAAATTTAGTTCCTTTGCAGTTTTTTATTTTTAGTGTTCAGTTGGAGACTAAAGTATGGGCTTTTCTGTGAACATAACATAGCTTCTTGATATTTCTGGAAAGCACATATGATAAAATTTACTTGAGTTTATATAATTTTACATAATTCAAATAGCAAGAGACTGGCTGAAATTTAATCTATGCAATCCAAACACCATAAATCATCTAAGGGTTTGTTATTTTGGGGTTTTTTTTCCATGATAGAGTGTAACTTGGGAGAATTCATGTAATGTGATTGTCAAAATTTAAATATGTGTCAATATTAATACATATCTCTTAAAAATAATTGAGTACACATAAATGTAATAAACTGGCTACTGACAAAAAAATTAAAATTACATATAGCAGATAGCAATCATGTAATAGGAAAAAACCTCACTAATTTTTCTCAAATTTAATATTGGCTAGCTGGCTTTAGTCCCATGCTGTTACGTATAAGCTTAGGAATTGTTTAGGATTGTAACTGCAATAATTTGGTAGCTGAGTGAACAGAGGAAAAGCCTTCCTTTGTCTTACTGAAGTTGTATAGAGTTTAATATTGAACAATAACTCTTGTCAGGAGGCTGCCTCATGCTGTTGAAAACACATAGTATGGTATGTGTTTTTTCAGTCATCATATCAAAACATATTAAGATCTAAACTTCTATAACTCTACAGAAAAAAATCATATTACAACAAAAATTAAAGTTCAGGTCAAACTGAGGGAAGACAGAATGATACAGTGAATATAACTAACCAATTGATTCTGAGCACAGAATCAAAAGTAATGAATGTAGCACTAAAATTACAGACAATTTGAAATCAGAAAGCATGCATTCAACTCTTGTCTTTTTAACAGCAATGAATATAAATAAATAAAATTTTATTTAAATAAATAAAATTTTATGTTACAGAGTGACAACTCATTTTGTCTTTTTACAAAAGTCACGTTGATTCCTGCATATTGTTTAGTTTAATTGCTATTGTTATTTCATGTCTCAGTCATTAAGTAGGATGGACACAAGATTTGCAGAAAAAAAATTCCACTTAATCAATAATAATACCTTACACTATGCAAAATTAAACAAAATGACTTAACACCAGGACTACAAATATCTGTATTACTCTCATAGGAACAAGACACAGTTGTTAATTCCCTAAAGTAATTCAAAGCAGTGTGATGTATTTGGCTGCCCTCTAAACAGTGTGACAAAACATTTTTCATTTGATATTGAGATGCAAATTAAAAATATTCTTTCTGGGCAGCTGTGAAAGCAACATAGTGAAGGATTTATTTGAGGAGCATAAATTTAGGAGCCTAACGATTTTATCAAACTAATTTCCTTTTTCTTTTTTTTCCCAGAACAAAATGCTCAGTGACTAATTTAGTGGGAAAACAGTTCAGCAAACAAATTTTCTGTCCCTAAAGCACTTCTTTAGATCCAGGCTCTGCTGTATTTTAAAATGACTTATGCCAAGGCCATTGAGATTTCTATTGTTAGAACAGTAATTTGTTTTTGCATAGAATTACTATCAACTCTTGTAGTCTGTGAGCTATGGAAGCAACGATAGAGAAACATTCACATGGACCGTTTCCTGGATGAGGTTGCATAAATTCCATCTGATTACGCATAAGTGGTTATTAGGACAGGATCTCAAACAAGAGTCACACGAGAGTTCTAAATCCTCAAACTGTCTATTATAGAGTCATTTTATAGGATCTGTGGTTTTACAAGTATTGAATACTTTGTTGATGATGATTTCTGCGCAATAATAAATGACATTTTTACAGGCTAGCTTCAAACTGTACAGTTCAAGTGCCAAATAAGTCTCTACTTTTAAATCAGAAATATTAAAAGCAAAAAGGAGAAATAGTTATTGATAACAGCAAACTCATTTGGGGCTTGAGAGAATGGAAATCTTAAGCCTTGGCAGATTTCATGAGGCGTTATGAAGTTCTGAAGAGAGATATGTTGTCTTATGAGAACTGAATGCAGTAGTTTATCAGCATAAAGCTTTGAGTTTGCATAGATCCTTTTGTTGTAGCACAGAGAAATGATTGAAAAGTTACTCATACCAGGGGACAATTTTAAAACAAGTAATTTGTGTCATATTAAGACACAAAGGCCTGAAATCTTTCAAGTTTGCTTGTTCATTCATTCATTCTGTTTCAAGATCTTTCATCCCTACTGTAATCCAGGATCAGAGAGGAGTCTTAGTGGGGCAGAAAGAAATCCTATGGTGCTAAAAAGGCTTTGAGGGAGATCCTATTACTGAGAGTATTCCAGAGTGCAAAAAGACATAGACCACATTTAGAACTTTGCACCTTTAAAATACCATTGAGACCTTACTGATTAAGGGTGACACACTTGCACTATACTTTCAAACCTTTTCTTTTATGCTACTCATGCAGTGAAAATTGTGGACCTATGCTTGTGTCTTTAATTCTCTTTTTTCAATTTGAGAAGTTTGTCCCTTTTGTGTGGAAAGCTTATGAGCAATTTTGCCACTGGCATCATTCTTTACTTACATACAATAAAATATTTATTACACTTTTGTATAGATGTTTCTGCTTTTTAGTATCTCTTATGAAAAATAAACCTTGGCTAATAAACACTTCTCTTTCCTGGATAGAGATAGAACTTCAGATTCAAACCTGAGAATTGGTATAGCATGAGCAAAAGCAACTACTTTTAACATGGAGCAAACAGAATCTAAAATAGATTTGAATTTTTATTAGGTTCAAAGGAATCATGATATTTTAGGTCATAAAAAGAGGAAAATACCTTTACTTTTGATTGACTGTTATTTTTTTCCTGAATTTAAATTTAGACTAGGGTGCTAAGCAAAACAATTTTTTTGTGTCTTGATGGATATGATATTTGGAGGGGTTCAGATCTACTCAATCTTTGAATCTCCTCTGAACTTCAGTATTTGCATTCATGATGTTTCAGAATGAGATTGGATAAAAACCAAAACCCAAAACTTAAGAGCTCTGAAGATAATTGATTATATTACGGTTTCTTAAAGAAAGTTGAGAATATCACTTACAGTGAAAAATTAATATCCAGCTCATCATCAATACCATGAAAGTCATTCAAGAAACTATCTTTTTTAATCTTTTCAGTGAAGAAATATCTCATAGTCCATTTGAATCACTTCAAGATCAAGCCTCAGCATGTGAAGCAGAACCCCATTGTTTTCTATTAGAGTACTGTTATCTTGTCTAAGAAAAATTATAATTATCCTTTTCAGACTGCTAACAAGTCACCCTATTTCCTGAAATCCTGCCCCTTGACTGATATCGGAAGTGTAGGCAGGAAGCCTCCCGCATTATTCACCTCCGGTATTATTCTGTAAGATCGTACTACCATTGTGGAGACAAGGTGTGTCACGACTTACCCACATTCAAAAGGCTTTGGCACTATTGGCTGATGCTAACATGACCCGTACATTAAATGTCACTGATAGTCTGCTGGAGACATAGGATCACTTATGATCCTGTTTTTGCTGTCAGTGACTGGGTGAGTCAGCTTATGGGTGTGCTGTTCTTCATTTTTCTTACTGTGTCAATAACAGTTTGTATTATATTTTGTCAGACTCCATTTCTGTTCAGACCACAGAGTGGGAATGAACAATGTAGGTCTTTCACACAGGAAGTGGTGTCACTCTACAACAGAGTTGTGCCTACACTGTCCATAGGGAGCTATCTCCTTGGTATAGAAGCTGGAGAGAGAAGCTCAGAAAATAACAAGATTTAATAGATGTAATTTGAAGGCAGACAAATTAAACTAGAAACAAGTTTGAAAATAAGAAAACAAAAAAAAATAAATCACAACTATTTGCAATCACTTGGAAATTTCCAAGGAAAAATCATTGTGGGAATTTTTGGAAGCCAGGTAATGTTTTGTGTTTATGCAATAAGTTAAGGAAAAAATAAAATAGAAGAACTGCTCCTATTTAGGCAGGAGCAAATAATCACAGTGGGATATTCTTGCCTTATAATCTAATGGAATAATTACTACAGCTGAATGCTGCTTCTTTTTGTACTGAAAGAAAAAGAACAAGAAAGGCAGAGAATAGCACAGATGAGAACAGTAGTATCACAATAATGCAACCAGTCTAGATTGAAATAATGAGGGGGGGACCATGCTGTTTGGGATCCTAATTGGGCCACAGAGGTCTGCTTTATCTATTTAGGTGTATTGTACTTACACTGCTTAGGAGGTCTGTATTTAATTCCTGTAATTGATCTCCTCCTGGAATCATCTCCAGTACTAAGACTTCATTACTGTTAATATTACTGTTCCTCCTCAGCTCTTGTCTCAAGACAGATTGATCTGCACCAAAACCAAAGAGATC
>NW_024103760.1:0-18962 GCF_003945595.2 Pipra filicauda | reverse complement strand
CCCCAGTCCCTCCCAGTGCCCTTCCAGGATCCCTCAGTAACCCTCTAGTCCCTCCCAGTGCCCTCTGGTTCCCCCCAGTGTGTCCCAGTGTCCTCCAGTAATCACCCAGTGCCCTGCAAAGCCCCCCAGCTGTCCCCAACGTGTCCCCAGATGCCCTTGGCCTTTCTGTGAGCGTGTGGGGGGGCATTTTTGGGGTCAGAGGGTCCAGGGGGGGCTCTTGGGGTGAGATGGAGGGTTGGGGACATCAGGCATGGGCTTGGGGCCAGTGGAATTGGGGGTGTCAAGGGGGGAATAATGGCAATGGGGAGGCCCTGGGGACACTGGAGACACCAGGGTTGTCTTGGAGTGTCAAGGGGGAATTAGGAACACCAAGAGGGTCTTGGGGAAACCGGGGAGGTCTCAGGACTCAGCTGCTCTTGGTGCAGCCCCTCATCTCCCCCACAGACCTCTTTAACCTCCCCATATGTCCCTTAACCTTCATTTTCCCTTTAGTCCCCTCCCCCCACAGATCCCTTTGATGCCCCAATGCCCCGAAAACCTGTTTTAACTCCCCCAAATACACCCAAAGACCCCTAAACGCCCCCAAATCCCCATCCAAACCCCCAGATCCCTTCAAATCTCCCCCAGCCCCCCCCTCAAATCCATTCCAACCCCCCCCCCAAAGAGGGGGGCACCCTGGCACCCTGGGACAGGAACACAGTGGGCTGTACTGGGGGCACTGGGCTGTACTGGGAGGGCACTGGGGGGGGCTCAGGTGTCCCAGGACAACGTGGCCCAACTCCAGGAGAGATCTGGGGAGCAGTGAGGAGGTACTGGTCTGTCCTGGTTTGTACTGGTCTGTACTGGTCTGTCCTGGTTTGTACCCCCAATCCCCAGAGCCCCTCCCCAGCTCCCCCAGGACCCTCCCAGACCCCAAAGCCCCCCAGGCCCCCCAGGCCCCTGACTTGGTCCTGCTGCCCCTTGAGCATCTGCAGCTCCTGCAGAACCAGGCATTTCATCAGCAAATGTGCAGGTGACCCCAAGCTGGGGTGTGTTGATGTGCTGGAAGGCAGGAGGGCTCTGCAGAGGGACCTGGCCCAGCTGGATCCATGGGCTGATTGCAAGGGGATGAGGTTCCAGCAGGCCAAGGGCCGGGTCCTGCCCTTTGGGCACAAGAAGCCCCGTCAGCCCCCCAGGCTGGGGCCAGAGTGTCTGGAGAGCAGGCAGGCAGAAAGGGAGCTGGGAGTGTGGATGGACAGGCAGCTGAAGAGGAGGCAGAGTGTGGCCAGGTGGCCAAGAGGGCCAATGGCTGGTGTCCTGTGTGAGGAAGAGTGTGTCAGCAGGAGCAGGGAAGTGATTGTTGGGCTGGAGTGAGCGCTGGTGAGGCTACCCCTGGAGTGCTGTGTCCAGCTCTGGGCCCCTGAGTTGAGGAAGGCCCTGGAGGGGCTGGAGCAGGTGCAGAGAAGAGCAGCGAGGCTGGGGCAGGGAGTGGAGCACAAGTGGTGTGAGGAGAGGCTGAGGGAGCTGGGGGTGTTGAGGCTGGAGAAGAGGAGGCTCAGGGGAGACCTCCTGACTCTCTGCAAGTCCCTGCCAGGAGGTTGGAGCCAGGTGGGGGTGGGGCTGTTCTGCCAGGAAGCAGCAGTAGGACAAGAGGGCTGGGTCTGGAGCTGTGCCAGGGGAGGTTTAGGTTGGATATTGGGAAGCAATTTCTTCCCCAGAGAGTAATCAGGCCTTGGAATGGTCTGGGCAGGGAGGGGGTGGAGTCAGCGTCCCTGGAGGTGTTGAAGGTGAGAGTGGATGTGGCCTCAGTGCCATGGTCTGGGAAGCACGACGGGGTTGGATCAGGGGATGGACTTGATGATCTTGGAGGTCTTTTCCAACGTGGCTGATTCTGTGATTCTGTGATTGCCATTCCTATGGCAGCACATGCTTGAGGCTCTATCCCCAGGGTGATAGAGATGTCTGTCCATATCTATCTCCAAGGTTAGTCTGTAAATGTGTGGTGTTAGAAAAGCAGGCTGAGTTGTGGGTTGGTTGTAGAAGGAGAAAGAAGCCCAGAGGCCAGTGCAAGCAGGCAGCCCTGAGCTTGCACCTGATGTCCCCTCCCTGCAGGTTCCTGTCCTTGAGCCCAGGCCCTGAGGTGAGGCTGAGAAGTGGCGCGGAGGTGAGCCCAGAGCTGTCCCTGAGGTGAGGCTGAGAATAAGTGCAAGGCAGAGGTGCTGCTGAGGAAGGAGAGCCCTGTGGTGGAAAAAACCAGATGAAGCTGTGACTGCCCATCCCCGAGAAGGTGCTGTGTCCATCCCCTGTGTGCCAGGTGAGCTGGGGCTTTGCTGCAGAGCTGCGGGCGCTGATTTGAGCGTCTCCAAGTGCTGAGATGGTGGGCACCCAGGAACACAAACTGTGCCTGGCCACGGAGCCTGCAAGGAGGAGCAGAGACAGCCCTGGCAGTGTGGGGGTCCAGGTTGTCCCTGTGCCTTCCCCTGCAGGCCCTGTCTGTCCCTGCTGGGCCCCTGTCCATCCCCATCAGGTCCCTGCCCGTCCCCCCGGGCTGAGCTCCCCCCAGGAAGTGCCGTGGAGCTGAAGCTGCTGCCATCCCCCCCCTGCAGCCGCTGCCCCAGCCAAGGGAGCAGCAAAGGCAGGGCCAGGAGCAGAGGCAGCAGCAGGGGAGCCCTGGGGGGGCCGGGAAGGTCTTGTGTGGGTCAGGAAAGAGGCGCTGGGCACGAGGCCGGGGCTGTGCTGAGCAGGCCCAGCCCTCACATCCCCCCAGCCAACGCCGGCTGCCCGGGGGGCTTGGGAGGGACCCCCATCCCGTGTGCCCCACACTGAGCTGGCAGAGAGAGAGCCAAGGGACAGGGCCACGGGCAGGGCCCCGGGTGAGGGACAGGCAGGGCCATTGCAGGGCCACGGTGAGGGCACAGCCTGTGGCAGCAGAGCTGCCCAGGGCCGGGGGCAGCCGGGGGTGTTGGTACCAGGCAATGCTGGGGCCGGACAGAGCACGAGGCCTCTTGCAGAGCCCTGGAGCAGCCTCCCACTTGCCAGCCCCGCCCTGGTGGGGTGACACTGTCCCCTCCCTACAGGACACTCCCCCCAAAATCTTCGAGGGAACCTTTTCTGTCTATTCCTGGTTGCTGATTGATTCTGGAGACCTGAGGGAGCCTCTGCAATCCCATCCATGGGGCACAATCTCCTCTGCAGAGCTTGACTTTTTGCAGACTTTGCAGGGAAATCTGTGCTGGCAGCTGCATCCTGAGCCCCAGGGCAGTTTGTATGCCTGACTGCTGATCCATCCTGGGGACCCAAGGGATCCTCTGCCACTCCATCCATGCAGCAGGAGTCACCCTCCTGCCCTTGACTCCCTGCAGAGGAACAAGTGCCCTCTCTCTGTTTGGGAGAAGCCAGATGCTGCCCCTGGGCCATCAGAAGTGGTGCTGAAGCCTCTTTCAGCCCAGCCCTGGGTGCAGTTTTCTCATCCCCTCACCGAGTGCCCGCTCCCCCAGCCGGCACTGACCAACCAGGGCGTTTGGCACACGTGGTTTGGTGGTTTGGAGAAACAGCCCCAGGCTGGCAGGGGGCCAGAGAACCTTGAGGAACAGCCCTGGCGAGGTGCCTGCACTGTCAGGGGGGCAGGGGATCGCTGCTCCATGGAATTGGCTGGAGCTCTGGGTGACCCTGAGCTGAAGGGCCTGTGAGCTGTGGATGAGTCCAGGATGGAGCAGAGACCCCCCTGCAGCCTGGGAGGAGCCCACGCTGGAGCAGGGAATGCCCAAAGGAGGCTGAGAGCCCGTGGGAAGCCCCTGCAGAGCCATGGGAGCGAAGTCCTGGTTTCCCAGGGTGTCGCCTCTCACTCCAATTTGGTTTTGGAAGATTTTTTTTGGTCTCATCTTCATATTTTTGAGTATTTTTTAGCTGAATCTCAACTTTTTGCAGTTTGGGGGGGCAGGGGTCTTCCTACTGTTTCTGAATCTCGTTGTTTTTTGCCTGAATCTTGTTGGTTTGGGTTTTTCTGGGCTGAATCTTGGTGTTTTGGAGGTTTTTATGGTCACAGGATGCCCGGTGAGTTCTAGAGATGGACTTGGGCAGGAGGAACCCCCAAGCCAACGCGCTCAGCCCTTGTTTTCCCCCCCATCAGGATTTGTCCTTCCCAAAGCTTGGGCGGATGGAGGAGGAGGCTGCGAGGAAGAGGACGATGCCTTGGTCCCCCCAGGCAGGTGAGGAGGAAGTCAGTGTCCCTTTGGGCGGGTGTTGTGCTGGCTCTGTCAGCCGAGCATGGCCCCGGCTGCAGGACAACCACGCTGGCGCCGCCGTCCTGCCGGGGCCGGAGTTGGGGGGATGTCCTTGGCCTTCCCTGTGGGCCGGAGGCAAATCCCCTGCCTGTCCTTCTTGCTTCCTGCCCCAGGCCCCGAGGTGAGGACGGAGAGCCCGGAGGACAAATCCCCCCGTGAGACCCTGGTGGGAGAGGCCGTTTTGAAGGGCTCCCCGGCGCAGGAAGGCAGCGGGGAGGAAAAGGGCCGGAGATCCCCCCGCAGGAGGGGCTCCAAAGCCAGCCCAGGGTGCTCTGAGGAGGAAAGAGCCAGCCTGTGCCGGGAAGGCAGCTGGAGCTTGAGGGGGAGCTCGGACCTGGTGGTCCCTGATCAGCCTCCCAGCAGGGAGAAGCCCTTCAAGTGCTTGGAATGTGAGAAGAGCTTCAGCCGGAGCTCCCACCTGATCCGCCACCAGCACATCCACACTGGGGAACGGCCCTACCCATGTGGGGAATGTGGGAAGAGCTTCAGGTGTAGCTCCCACCTCCTCACCCACCAGCACATCCACACTGGGGAACAGTCCTACACATTTTGGGAATGCGGGAAGAGCTTCAGACAGAGCTCCACCCTTCGCACCCACCAACGCATCCACACTGGGGAACGGCCCTACAAGTGCTTGGAATGTGGGAAGAGGTTTCACACCAGCTCACATCTCCTCCTCCACCATCGGACACACACGGATGAGAGGCCCTTCTGCTGCACCGACTGCGGGAAGGGCTTCAACCGGAACTCCAACCTCGTCACCCACCAGCGCATCCACACTGGTGAGAGGCCCTACAAGTGTGGGGAGTGTGGGAAGAGCTTCACCCAGAACTCTAATTTGACCAAACACCAGCGGACCCACCGGTAAGAGAAGCCCTACCAGTGCCCCGACTGCAGGAAGAGCTTCAGCCATTGCTTCCACCCCGAATGAAGCCCCTGATGGTGAGGCAACACCTGGTGTCCAGTGACTGTCAGTCCATCACTTTTGACCAGAAAGGGCCAGTCCCCTTTCCCAGGGGCAGGTTCTTTCAACAGAATCCTTCCTGGAGGATGTTTGGAGATTCCTGCCTTGGCTGGGGACCCCCTAAGGTCACTGCTGGAGGCTGAGAGCAGAGATCTCCCCACGAGTGTTGGTCTGGGGGAGTTCCATCTATCTCTAATTAAGAATTACTGGTTTTGTGCCAGCTTGAGTAGAATTGCTTCAACAATTGCTTTAGTGTAGAGCACTGTCCTATCTTATCCTGTACTCCTGGTAGTTTTAGTGTGTATTTTGTGCAGTAAATAATTGTGATGAAGATCTTTTGTCTGATCATTTGTAACCCTTAATAATTCATTTGTATCAATAGATCTGACTTGCCATCATTAAAACCTGGGAAACAAAAGTGGTTCAGTCACACCTCTGTAATTCCCTTAAACTTAAAAGTGTTGGCATGATCGAAGGCTGAGATTGGATCCAGCAGCCCCCAGCACCCCACAGTCAGTTGGGAGCTCAGGGGGGCCACCCCCCTTTTGCCAACCCCCCTGTGCCCAAAGACCCCTATGGGACCGTCAGACTGGTCAAACCACCCCCCCTTTTCCACCCTTCTCCCTATTTATTCCACTTTTTCATTGTCCCCTCAATCCCCATTTATCCCCCCCAAACAGTTTTGGGGTCCGATCCCCCACATTTTGCCCCTTCTCCTGTGGATGCTGAAGGAGAAAATGAGGCTGCACACACAGAGTTCCATTTTGGGACTTGTCCGCCCATCTTTCCGGCGTCCCCCTTTCATTGGGGTTCCTTTGGAAACAGCACCTGGGCTTTGTCTTTTAGTCCACTGGAATTCCCAGCATGGCCCCAAAGCAGTGCCCTGATCCCACACATTCCCCTCCCCTCATGTGCTGGCTGTGTTCAGCCACCAGAGAAAAACACAGAGAAAAAACCATGCAGGGCATTCCAAGTGGTTTCCACTTTGGCAAACAGCACTCTCTGGATGGAAAACACCAGTCAAGGCCAAAACACTCCTTGTTGATCCTGATTAACTGAGAGTTGCAGCTCCTGCCTTAACTTGTTCCCATAAAAATTCTCAGGGTTCCTTTGCTTCCAGGAGGCCCCACATGTCCCAATGGCCCCTGGATTCCATGAGCTTCCCCAGTCTCCAAAGGTTCCTTTAGTTCCATGAGGCCCAAAATGCCCTTTGGATTCTCGGAGATTTCCCATTGTCCCAGGGTCCCTTGTGCTTCAGAAGGAGCTGCAGTGGGACAGTGGCCCCTTGGTTCCGTGAGCTCTGCAGTGTTCCAGGAATCCTTGGGTTCCAGGAGAGCCTGCAGTTTCACAAGGAGCACTTGAATGCAGGAGGTTCTGCAGGGTCCCAATGGCCCCTGGATTCTGGGAGGTTCAGAAATATCTCCGGGCTCCCTTGGTTCCAGGAGGACACACATGTCAGCAGGAACCCTTGGTTCCAGGAGGTTTGACAGTGTCCCAGAATTCCTTTGATTTCATGAGGCCTTGGATTGTCCCAATGGACTCCTGATTCCATCAGCCCCCTCAATGTCCCAATGGTCCCTTGGTTCCATGAGTTTCTGCAGTGTCCCAGGGTTCCTTTTGTTCCATGGGGAGCTGCAGTGTCACAATGGGCCCTGAATTCCAGGAGTTTTCCCAGGGTGACAGTGCTGCCTTGATTCCATGAGATTCCATAGTGTCCCAAGGCTCCTTTGGCTCCAGAAGGCCCTGCAGTGTCACAATGGCCCTTAATTCCATGAGGTTCCACCAGGTCCTTGCTGGAACATCCATGGTTGTAATGGTGCCCCATCTGCAGAGCTGCCTCCAGCTCTGGGATCTGGACAGGCTGGATCAATAAGGCCAAGTGTCAGGGCCTGCCCTTGGCTCCCAACAACCCCCTGGAACGCTCCAGGCTGGGGGCAGAGGGGCTGGAGAGCTGCTCAGCAGGAAGGGACTTGGGGGTGCTGCTTGACAGGGGCTGGATATGAGGCAGAGTGTGCCCAGGGGGGCAAGAAGGCCAAGGGCATGGTGGCCTTTGTGGAGAAGAGTGTGGCCAGCAGGAGCAGAGAACTGATTGCCCCTCTGTGCTGGGCACTGGGGGGGCCCCACCTGGAGTGCTGTGTCCAGTTGTGGCCCCTCAGTGCCAAAAGGCCCTTGAGGGGCTGGAGCGTGTCCAGAGAAGGGAACGGAGCTGGGGAAGGCTCTGGAAAACATGTCTGCTGAGGGACGGCTGAGGGAACTGGGCTGGTTGAGTGTGGAGAAGGGGAGGCTCAGGGGGGACCTCATTGCTCTCTGCAATGACCTGATAGGAGGTTTTAGTGCGGCAGGGGTTGGTCTTCTCTACCAAGGCTGTAGTGAAAGGTTGTGAGGGAATGGCCTTAAATTGCGTTGGGCAAGGTTCATATTAGATATTAAAGAAACCTTTTTCCACTGAGAGAGTGTTCAATCATTGGAACGAGTAGCCCAGGGAGGTGGTGGAGTCTCTGGAAGTGTTCAGGTATGTGGTGGGTTGACCTTGGCTGGACACCAGTTGCCCTCCCTGCTACTCTATCACTCCCCAGTGGGACAGGGGAGAGAGTAAGGTGGAAAAAAAAAAATTGGTGGTTTAAGACAGTTTATTTAAAGTAAAAGACAGCAGGGTTTGTTCTCTGCTTCCCATGAGCAGCCATGGTCGGCCACTCCCGAGGAGCAGGGCTTGGGTCCGCGGGACGGTTCCTCAGCAGGCAGCCATCAGACAATGAATGCCCCCCTCCTGCTCCCTGCCTCAGCTTTTAGAGCTGAGCTGACCTCCCATGGGCTGCAATGTCCCTTGGCTCAGTTGGGCTCAGCTGGCCTACTTGGGTCCCCTGCCAGGCTCTTGCCCTCAGCTAAGGAAGGAATGTCCCAGTGTTGGTGCTGTGCTCAGCAGGGGCCAAAACACTGGGGTGTTCTCAACCCCCTTCCAGCTGCCAATGCCAAGCCCAGCCCTGGGAGGGCTGCTGTGGGGAACTGAACTGCAGCTCAGCCAGACCCAACCCAAATATCGATGGCACATATTCTATAGAATCCATCCTTAGGTGTTGTATGATAGATCTATAAGATATTACAAATAATAAGCAAGAATAAGGCAAGTGTCCTCCTTAGGGACACACCGCACCGAAACTCCTGCCTGGGTTTGTTCCCTGGGGGTCTCTGCAGCAGCAAGCACAGCCCCACACTGACTGCTCTGGGCTGTGCAGGCATTTGTGGTTCTGCCTGTCTCACACACCCCCCCAACCTTGGGATGGATCTGGATGTCACTGGATGTGATGTCACAGGAAGGATGTGATGTTATCAGGGAACTGTGATGTCACAGGGAGGATGTGATGTTATGGGGATTATATGATATTACAGGAGAGGTGTTATGTCATACGATGGATGTGATGTTATAGAGGAGTGTGATGTCACAGGGAGGATGTGATGTCACAGGGGAGCACGTGATATCACAAGGGAGGACGTAACATCACAGGGGAGGTGTGATGTAACATGATGGTTGTGATGCCATAGGGGAGAATGTGATGTCATGGGGAGGTGTGATGTCATAGGGAAGCTGTGATGTCACGTGGAGGACATGACATCACAGGGATGATATCTCAGAAGAGGTGCAATGTCATATGATGGATGTGACGTCATAGGGGAAATGTGATGTGACAGAAACAATGTGATGTCACTGGGCAGGTGTGATGTCATTGGGGAGCTGTGATGTCATATGATAGATGTGATGTCATAAGGGACCTCTGATGTCACATGATGAATGTGATGTCATAGGGAGCTGTGACATCACAGGAGAGCTGTGATGTCACAGGAGAACTGTGATGTCACAGAAGAACTGTGATGTCACAGGGGAGGCCGTAACGTCACAGGGATTATATAACAGGAGAGAGGATGAGATCACAGGAAAGATGTGATGTCATATGATGGATGTGACGTCATAGAGGACTCTTGATGTCAAAACAAGGATGTGATGTCACAGGGGAGGTGTGATGTCACAGGGAGTATGTGATGTTACAGGCGAGTATGGGATGACATGGGGAGGTGTGATGTCATACAGGAGCTGTGATGTCATGGGAGTGTTGTGACATCATGGGGAGGATGTGATGTCACAGGAGAGCTGTGATGTCATGGGGAGGTGTGATGTCATATTATGGTTGTGACATCATATGGGAGATGTGATGTCACAACAAGGATGTGATGGTACAGTGGAGATGTGATGTCATGGGGAGGATGTGATGTCAGAGGAGAAAGACGTGATGTCTTTGGGGAACTGTGATGTCACAGGGAGGACATGATGTCAGTGGGGAGGATGTGATGTCACAGGAGAGGCGTGATGTCACAGGGGATGATGTGATGTCACAGGGCAGGTGTGATTTCACAGGGGAGCTGTGATGTCACAGGGGATGTGTGATGTCACAGGAAGGATGTGATTTCATGAGGGAGCTGTGATGTCACAGGGGAGGATGTGACATCACAGGGATGATGTGATATCACAGGAGAAGTGTGATGTCATATGGTGGATGTGACCTCATAGGGGATATGTGATATCACAGGAAGAATGTGATGACACAGGGTAGGTATGATGTCAGAGGGATGATAGGATATCACAGGAGATGGATTTGATGTCATAGGGGAGATGTGATGTCACAACAAGGATGTGATGTCACAGGGGAGATGTGATGTCATATGATGGACGTGTTGTCAGACAAACAATGATGTCACAACAAGGATGTGATATCACAAGGGAGATGTGATGTCACAACAAGGATGGGATGCCACAGGAGAGGTGTGATGTCATAGGGGAGCTGTGATGTCATATTATGGTTGTGACGTCACAGGGGAACTGTGATGTCACAAAGAGGATTTGATGTCATGGGGAGGATGTGATGTCGTAGGGGAGCTGTGATGTCACAGGGAGGTTGTGATATCACAGGGATGTTATGATATCACGGAAGAGATGTGATGTCATATGATGGTTGTGATGTCATAGAGGAGCCTTGATATCACAATAAGGATGTGATGTCACGGGGAGGATGTGATGTCACGGGGAGGGTGTGATGTCACAGGGCAGCTGTGATGTCATATGGGAGCTGTGATGTCATGGGGAGTATGTGATGTCAAGTGTGCGGGGTCGACCACGAGAACTTTGCTTTTCCCTGCACGGAGGGTTTGTCACCGGGCGCACATGGACTGGGAGAACTTTGCCTGCCGGAGCCGCTCTCCCTGCACCGCCAGGAAGAGCAGGGACCGCATCGCCCCGGCCGCAGCGGCGCAGAGGCTGCTCGGGAGGTGACAGTGTGCTAGAGGGAGCTGCCCACTCGCTGTCCTCACTGCCTGCACAGCGCAGGGCTGGGGGGAATTGAGCCAGGCAGGAAAAGGGAATGGCGGAGATCCCACGGTGCTGAAATGATCCGGGAAGCAGCAAACAGCCTGGCTGGGGGAGCACAGTTTGGGAAGGGAGTGCAGGGAAAACCCACTGTGATGTTCTGGGGTAAATAACAGAAAATAAACAGAGGAGGGTCCCCTTTCAGATATGATTTATAGATCAGTGCACTGTGTATAGTGTAAGATAGCTTCAGAAATGTAAGAATGCAGTTTCTACAGCTTTTACTACAGTGACACGTTTTTTTATAAAATATATAAAGAGATGATAAGTTGGGTGTTAGGTTGGGCTTTTTTCGGTGGTGTTTTGGTTTTTTTGTGGATGCTTTGTCCCCTCCCCATCTCCTTGAAAGGAGCTTTCTTGAATGTACCTTCTTACAGCTGATTTGAAGGATTAGTTTAGATAAGCCTCTTAGAGTAGATGCATTTCAGTGAAATTGGGGCACATGTCTTTTTGGCTCTGGTGCAAGATTCAAACTAATTTTTTTCTTCCTCTTTGGCTCAATTAAAAGCCATCTTAAAACACTCTCAGTATATTGTGTGAGTGCAGGGCTTGAGATTGAATGTATGGGATTGAATGGACACAGAGAAAGAACTAACATTCAGAAACATATCTGCTTCAATTAACAAACCCTACAGTTTAACACATTAATAATATCCATAGTAATTGTGATTTGACTATATATTGTGACGTGCATATGCACATGTGAGCATAAGAACATAGGAAATAGGTGTTGTAGTTTCTGCAGTTCTTGTGTTATGGGTGAGGGAAGAGAGGATTCGAGCTAAAAATTGTCTGAACATTTTGAGAGTGCAGAGACATCTGTCTGACCATCACTAGGTATGCTTTGATTTGAAGGCAGAGCATGTTAAAGAATGCAATAACTTAAAGCCAGCTGCAGTCTTGAATTTTTGCTCTTTCAACAATAACAATAGCACTAATAATTACTAATATTTAATGAGCTAACATGCAATAAATGTATCTACTCATTTTGACATATGTGTCAGTTAATTAAGTTTAAATGAATCAGTGCATTTGTAACAGGAAATCTCCCTCAACCTCTGATTACAATGTAACGTTGACTAAAGGATTATAGAGGGGACTTAATTTTATTGACTGTTTTAACAATTGTCACAGCTGTTAAAGGAAGAAGGAAAGGCAATTGAAACACTTCAAAAAAGGGGTGGGGGAGCAGAACGGGAGTAGTTTAATAAATTTAAACATGGTCTCTGAATGCCAAACATAAAAAATTGAGCAGATTTGTAGCGCCAGGAAGCTGCTGTACACTAGGTACTTTTGCCTTTTGTGGCTCACTGTGTTTCATTCATTTGAACACTGAGCAGTTTCCCTACTTTCTCCATTTAAAAATGTGCAACAGCGTTTAAATGTGGAACAGATTCAGCTGTTCATGTGCCTGGAGTTTCATCTTAGAATGCAGCTGATAGAATACTCAGCTGACAGGAAATAAAGGTTGTGTAGAATGGCTGTAACATTTCAAAAGTGGACACAGGTGTCCCATCCTGTGAATGCTGCAGTGCAGTGATGGTTGGTGCACATATTTTATGTTTTTCTAACCGTTCCCATGTTGTGATGTGGGAATGGTGTGTGGAGTTCCCCTGCGAGTCTGTCTGGGTTATGTCTGTGCAGGGATGAACAGGAGTGTGTGTGTAGATTCCCATGCCTGTGTGTTTGTGTGTGTGCAGGGGGATTCTGTGCTGAACTTGTTGAGCTACGAGGTGCAGAAAGGACCCCCTTGCTTTCTAAATTCCTTCTCAGAGAGGAGCCTGGGGGTGGCTGGATCCAATCTCAGACTCAGATTTTGATTTCAGTTGAAGGAATTATAGAGGTGTGATTCAGTCACTTTGTCCTGCAGTTTTTAGTGATGGCAAATCAGAAATATTTCTATAAAATGAACGATTTATTATGACAAATGAACAGAAAATTTGCTAGACAAGTGAACAGACTAAAGACCTTAAAGAGAGTTATTTACTTCAAATTATAAAAGCCAAAAATCTCTTAGCAGTATAGTGTAAGATAGGACAGGACAGTCTATCAAAGTCATTCTATTAAAGTAATTGGATCAAAATCAGCAAAAACAAACAATCCTGAAGCAGACATTGAGATAACTCATCCCACAATGACAGGGGGTAGTTCTCTCTCTTTCACTTAACCCTTGGGCAGTGACCATGAAGAGCTGTCCCTGCTTCATGGCAGAAGCTCCACACACTTCAAGAAGTCTGTGGAAGAATCTGCCACATGACAGTTGGACGGGGCTTTTATAGTTATCAAGGGTTTGACTGCCAGACATATTTGCAGGCCAGGGAGCAGCTTATCTGTCAAATCCTGCTTCAGAAAGCAGGATGTGTGTCTGAAGTTTCATGAAGCATTTTGGGTTTAGCATAATTCAACATTAAAAACAGCACTTTGACACCAGCAGTAACTCATCACAGAGAGTTTGCACTGTTTGCTTTCTCTGACCATTTTTTAGGTATTATCAGAGCAGAGCATCCTGCCAGAAATGGCCCCTTGATTCTATGAGGTTGCAAAAACTCTCAGAGTTCCTTTGGTTCCATGAGACCTCTCAGTGTCACAATGGACCCTTGGTTCCATGAGGTTCTGGAGTGTCACAATGGCCCTGATGATTTCATGAGTTTCCACTCTCTCTCCAGGATTCCTTTGGTTCCAGGACGCCCTGCAGTGTCACAATGGCTCCTTGATTCCACGATGTTCCAGAATATCCCAGGGTTCCCTTGGCTCCAAGAGGCTCCCCAGTGTCCCACCGGCCCCTGGATTCCAGGAGGCCCTGCAGTGTCCCAATGGCCACTCGGTTCCACGAGCCACAGCGGCTGCCGCCGGCGTCTGTGCCCGGAGCCGCCGCTCCCACGGGGCTGCCGCCCTCACCGCCGGGGTTGCCGCTCGCGCAGCCGCCGCTCTGCCCCGGCTGCACCGGGACCCGGCACCGCCTCGGGCCTGCGCTGCCGCCTCAGCGGCCACAGGGACACAGGGATGGGGGACCTTTGCTCTGACACTGATGGGGCCTGCCTTTGTTCTGCTGGGCTCTGGGCTTTAGGGAAATTGCTGTTCATTGTCATGCTCCACTGGAACACCTCGTGAATTCCAAAGGTTTCCTAATCCAGGGGGAGGGGTTTCTATGGCATCGGAGGTGCCGCCCCTCGGGACACATTGTCAATAAACCATCCAGCTGACTGGGATGGGTGTAAGAGCTGGGGGACACAGGATAAGGAGTCATCCCATGAAAACCTTAGAAAATTCCCTACCTGAATCGTAACCCAAATAGAAGAGTTCAGATACAATTCCCAAATATTTTGGAAACTCCAGTCATTCCTGACACCAGGATGGAAATTCAGCAGATAACTAAAGCCAGTCCCCTTGGGAGCCCACAACCAGCGGGGCTGAGGGAGGCCCTGGCAGCTCCCCAGCACCTCCCTCTCAGTGGGACACCTCTGGCAGCCTCTCCCAGCTCGGGAACCCTCCAGTTTCCAACACTCCAAAGACCCTCGCTGGTGCCCAGGACAATTCTGATCCCTCTCAACAAACACTCCTCCAGCTGTGACCCTTGTCTGTTGGGAAACACAAAGGGATTTGGGGGAGTGTTTCCTGACAACAAGGAGAATTTGGGAGAGGGACCTTTCCACAGCCAGCTATTGATGTGTCCACACATCTCTGCCTGGGTGTGGGTGTGAATTGACTGTGGTGTGAAGGTTGTTATTGGGAATCTATAATTCAGTCACTGTTAAAATTGTAGCACATGCTATTGAATCACCTGATAAGTGTTCAATTGGTCAATGATTAAGTGCTACTAATGTCTTTTCACCCCTTATCTTTGGATCCAATTCGTTTGTGCCCTGACCCTCTTGCATCCCAAGGCTCTGTGTAAATCATTCCCTTTCATCAAAAAATATATATTTTTCATGTCTTTCACTTTAAAGTCATCCTCCTTAGCTAAACTACAAAACAACTCCAATTAGCTCCAGAAGTCTTGAAGACTTGAAGACAATTAAAGGAATGAAAATAATTTGTTTTTCAGTCTTTTAATGAGTCCCACAGTGTGTTTGGAGTTGCATCAGCTGTCAGTCCAAGATGGGCCATGTCAGAACTGGTGAGGTTGGGGGGTGAGGAGAAATGCTGATCATCCAGGGTCACTCTGGATCTCCTGAGGAGACACTCAGCATCAAGATCACTTGGAGAACACCTCTATCACCTCTTCTTTGAACTACAAAATATCCATCCTTGAATTAAAGCAAAAAAAGTAAAAACTTGGAAGACTTGTTTTGAAATTGCCTTGAAGACAATTAAAGGAAAACAAAGAGATCCTGAGGGATTTCTGGAATTTAATGAGCCCCACGGTGTGTTCGCAGCCCAGCCCATGATCCTGAGGTGCTGAGAGAAGATTGAAGCAGCTTCTGAAGAAGTCAGAAGCCAAACTCCAAGTGCCTTGAAGCATTGCTGGGCCCCACTGAGGGCAGGCACTGCCAAAGCCTCCCCAGGGACTCCTTGGAGCAGCTCCTTGGAGGCCAGGAGTGCAGGCAGACAAAGGCTCTGGGCAGGCCCCTGCAATGCTGAGCAAAGCCTGCCTTGGTTTTGTGGAGCACAAAGGCCAAGGCCTGAGCCCCAGGCCCTGGCCCAGCAGATCCTGTCCCTCCCGGCTGGCTCAGGGCTGTTTGGGGGGCACTGGGATGGGAGGGGGAGGAACAACAAAGGCCAAAACTGGGCAACCCCTGCCAGGCTCCTGAGGGAGGGGCGAGGCAGAACCCAAGGGCAGAACCTGCCAGGAAAGTGGCTTGTGGTGGCCTGAGTGGCAGAGGCAGCTGCCAGAGGCAAGGGGACAAAGGCCTGGGTGCCTTTGGGCCTTGCAGCCCTGCCAGAGCCCTTGGCCATCTCTCCTGCAGGCTGTCCTGCCCTGGCCCTGCTGCTGCTCTGGCCTTGCAGGCTGCACACACCCCTCCTGCTTTCCCACCCCCTCCCAGCAGCATTTCCAGACCCTCCCTGATGGCTCTGCACCAGCTCTGGCTGTTCCCTGGAACATGATCAGGGATTAGGTGATCCTGACTCCCTCTGGGTGAGCTCTTGCAGCAGAAGGGTCCCCATTGAGTGACATTTTTTTTTCCTCACCTTCAATTTGCACCTTCAATGCTGCTCTTTGTGGAGATTTCATTCTATTTCCAATATGGACAAAAGCTCCATCCTGTCAGATCTGCTCTAGACCCTCTCCAGTTCTTCCTCATTCCTCCAGAATGGGGAACCTCACAGACAGACAGACCAGTCCAGATGTGGTGACCCCAGGGCTGAGTCAAGGGGGGTGACAACTCCCTTGTCTGGGTGCCCACACTCCCCCCCAGGCAGCCCCACGTGCAGTTGGCCTTAAATCTGCAGGGGCTGCAGAGCAGATCCCAGACAGCCTGCGGTGGCTGGGAAGGGGGAGGTGTTCTGGGGGGATGTGCTTCCTGAGAAGGGTCCCTGGAAATGGAGAAGGTGGAGCTGAAGCTGTGAGGAGCCCTGAGCCTGCAGCTGAAGGGCCCTGCCCAGCCCTGCCCTGCCCTGAGGGGTCACTCCTTCCACCCACCCCTTCTCCCTGCAGGGCCGTGGCAGCTCCTTGGCCGGGCTGAGAGCTGACCCTGGCAGGCAGCAGAGTCCCTGCCCCAGCACACAGAGCCCTGGGGGGCAGGACCCTGCTCTGCCCCACAGCCCTGGGCACCCCTGGCTGCACCCCCACCTTCCCACCCCACAGCCAGCCCTGGCACAGGGAACCTTCTTGCCCTGGGCCTCTGATGGGGCAGCAGCAAGTCCTGCTCTGCAGCAGCTTCTCCTGCTGCACCCCAGCAAATCCAGCAGAGCCATCCTGACAGCTCCTGCCACTGGGGGCATTTGGCAGCTGGGAGAGGCACTTGCAGGAACTCACCTGCACTGCTCTGCAGCCACAGCCTGAGGCTGGCAAAGGGCTGGCAAGGTTCCTGCCCTGAGCAGCTCTGCCCTGTCCTCCCAGCCCAGGATCCCTTGAACCTCCTGCTCCCTTCTCCTCTCTGCCCTTGCTGCCTGCAGCTCCTGCCCTGCTCTGCCATATGGCCACTTCCTCTGCACTGCAGCAACTGGGAGAGTCCTGCTGAAAGATCCTAGAAGCTGTGGAATGTGCCAGCTTTAGGAGATGCCTCCAGGAAGGCAAGTTGCACTTTCCTACAGCCAGAGAATTCTTCCTTCAAATCCTGGGAAGGTTTCTGGCATACTGAGAGCTCAGTCACGTCCCAGCCCAGGCTGCCTCTCATCTCTCTGCCTTCTCTCCTGTGCCCTGGGTGCTGCAGGCAGTGCCCTCAGCCCTGCTGGGCTGTGCAGAGGAGCTGCTCACCAGCAGAGCTGTCTCTTTGAAGCTCTTCTGAGTTGCCAGGAGCTCCCTGTGTGCCAGGAGCCCGGCCCAGCTCAGCAGCACAGAAACAGCCCCAGGCAGCCCTTTCTCTGCTCCTCTGGGCTCCCTCCAGCTGTCCCTGGGGCTCCAGGGGAACCTGCTGGCACACAGCTGAAGGAAATAATGATGTTCCTTCTCTCAGCTGGGCACAGACACTTCTTTCAGCACTGTCATTTCTCCAAACAGACACAGAGTTAAGTTCAAGAGTCCCCTTTTCATGTCCCATCATTAGACAGGAAACCCAGACAGTGCCCAAGAGGGATCTCCTTCACCTGCACTGAGGGAAGGGACTCAGCTGAGTCAACAGAGGTGTCTCCTTGTGGCTCTGCAGACCTGGGGCCAGAAGGACACTCAGCTCCCTCCACAACCCCCATGAGCTGGGATTCCTCCTGCCCCACTTCAGTGGGCCCAAAACAGGCCCCTGCAGGTGACTCCTTGTCCCAGCTCCCATGGCAATGAATGAAGACCAAAGCCAGGAGTGACCTGCTGGGACACAAAGCCCTGGTTCCTTGGCAATGAATGAAGACCAAAGCCAGGAGTGACCTGCTGGGACACAAAGCCCTGGTTCCTTCTGAGGGGCCAGAGGTGACCGAGATTCCTGCTGGGAACTGCAGGCTCCAATGGAGCAGTTCCTAGAGCCAGGGCAGCAGCTGTGGGATCTTCTTGGAGGCTGCTGGGACATTGCTTTGGCCAACTTCAGTGGCAGAAGGGGCCCACAGGTAGGACAGGGGAACCTGTCACTGTTCCTTCTGTCCAGGGCAGCCCCTAGAGGTGTTCAGGTGACCAAATGGAGTCAGGTGGCACAGGGAGAGAGGTCTCTCTCCTGTTCTTTATCAGGGTATTTTCTACATGTCCTCAGAGTACAATGGCCATTGTCTCCTGGACATCCCTTCACTGCTGAACCTAATTGAGGGCAGCAGAACTTGGACTGAACAGCCAAAGAGGGGCCTGTAGTGCCAGGGGAGGTGCCAGGGCTCTGCAGCACAAGTGCAGCAGCTGCCATGGACAGCACAGGGCCTGTGCAGGAAGCCCGTCCCCATTCCCAGCAGTTGTGGGACAGGCACCACCCAGGGCTTCTCAGACACACTGGGGGCCTGTGGGGCAGGGAGTGAATCCCAGCCCTGCAGGGACACAAAGGCTGTCCCTTCTCTGCCCAGCCAAGGCCGGGCCAGGCACGAGTCCAAATCCCATCAGCCCAGGCTGTCCACACTTGTTCCCTCCCTCTGCTGGCTCTTCTCTCCCCCAGCATTTCAGCAGCATGTGCTGATCTCCTCAGGGATCAGGCCTGGGATTTTCCCCCTGGGCCTGAGTCCCAGCACGTCCACCCCCAGGGCCATTGTCAGCAAAGCCTCTGCACAGCCCAGCTCTCGGGGCTTTCAGAGCAGCTTTCCCCACTGCAAGTCTGTTCTTACCCCGGTACCTTCGCTGAGGGGCTGCAGCCAGACAGGCCCCAATGCCCTGTGTGTGGGGCACAGGCAGGAGGAGCTGCAGCCCCAAGTCTCTCTGCATTCCACTTGCAGGCAATAACAGCCCAGGCCTGCTGAGACAGTTCCCAGGTTGCAGGGCTGTGATGGGTTGGGAGAGAAGGCCAAGGAGACACAGGAGAGAAAGAGCAGGAGAGAGGTGTCCTCAGCAGGAAGGAGCTTCTTGGACCTGTGGAGCTGCTCTAGGGGATGAACAACTTGGGTGAACTTTTGTGGGTGAGGGTCAGAGGAGAGAGTGGTTTGGGTGACCTTGTGGAGTGAGACAAAGATCCCATTCCAGTTGTCTTTGATAACCCTGGAATTCACTGGAAAGGCACCACGACAGGATGCAAGGAGTCCCAGAGGTTTGTACAGAGTCTTGGTGAAGACACCCCTTGGCACACAGGCCTTTAGAGCACAGCTGGCAGGTTGGTGGACAACAGGG
>NW_024103759.1:0-19098 GCF_003945595.2 Pipra filicauda | reverse complement strand
CAGTGACCTCATAAAGCCCAGACACCTCATAATGGTGCAGGACTCATTATCACATGGATGTCATAAAGCCCAGACATGTCATAATGGTGCAGGCCTCATCATCACACTGACATCATAAAGCCCTGGCACCTCAAAATCATGCAGGCCGAATAATCACATTGACATCATAAAGCCCATACTTGTCATAATGGTGCAGGTCTCATCATGACATTGACCTCATAAAGCCCAGACATGTCATAATGGTTCAGGCCTCACCACCACACTGATTTGATAATGCCCACACACGTCATAATGGTGCAGGCCGCATCATCACAGTGACCTCATAAAGCCCAGACATGTCATAATGGTGCAGGCCACATCATGGCACTGACCACATAAAGCCCATATATGTCATAATGGTGCAGGCCTCATCATCACGCTGACCTCATAAAGCCCAGACATGTCATAATGGTGCAGGCCTCCTCATGGCACTGACCTCATAAAGTCCAGACATGTCATCTTTTTGCAGGTCACATCATCACACTGACCTCATAAAGCCCAGACATGTCATAAAATTGCAGGCCTCGTCATGGCAACGACCTCATACAGCTCAGACTCGTCATAATGGTGCAGGCCTAATCATCACAGTGACCTCATAAAGCCCACACATGTCATAATGGTGCAGGCCTCCTCATGGCACTGACCTCATAAAGCCCAGATATGTCACAATGGTGCAGGCCTCATCATCACACTGACATCAACAAGACCTGACACCTCATAATGGTGCAGGTCTCATAATCACAGTGACATAATAAAGCCCAGACATGTCATAATGGTTCAGGCCTCATTATCACACTGACCTCATAAAGCCCAGACATGTCATAATGGTGCAGGCCTCATCATCACACTGACCTCATAAAGGCAAGACATGTCATAATGGTGCAGGCCTCGTCATGGCACTCACCTCATAAAGCCCAGACATGTCATAATGGTGCAGGACTCATCATGGCACTGGTCTCATAAAGCCCAGATATGTCATAATGGTGCAGGCATCGTCATGGCACTGACCTCATAAAGCCCAGATATGTCATAGTGGTGCAGGCCTCGTCATGGTACTGTCCTTATAAAGCCCAGACATGTCATAATGGTGCAGGCCTCATCATCACATTGACACCATAAAACCCAGACATGTCCTAATGATGCTGGCCTCATCACCACACTGATTTGATAAAGCCCAGACATGTCATAATAGTGCAGGCCTAATCATCACACTGACCTCATAAAGACCAGACATGTCATATTGGATCAGGCGTCATCCCCACACTGACGTCATAAAGCCCAGACATGTCATAATGGTGCAGGTTTCATCACCACACTGATTTGATAAAGCCCAGACACGTCATAATGGTGTAGGCCTCGTCATGGCACCGACCTCATATAGCCCAGACATGTCATAATGGTGCAGGCCTCATCATCACACTGACCTCATAAAGCCCAGACACCTTATAACGGTAGAGCCCTCATCATCACGGTGACCTCATAAAGCCCAGACACATCATAATGGTGCAGGTCTCATTATTACACTGACCTCATAAAGCCCAGACATGTCATAATGGTAGAGGTCTCATCATGGCACAGACTTCATAAAGCCCAGACATGTCATAATGGTGCAGGCCTCATCATGGCAATGACTTCATAAAGCCCAGGTATGTAATAATGGTGCAGGCCTCGTCATGGCACTGACCTCATAAATCCCAGAGTCCTCATAATGATGCAGGCCTTATAATCACAGCGATGTCATAAAGCCCAGACACTTCATAATGGTGCAGACCTCATCATCACAGTGACCTAATTAAGCCCAGAATCCTCATTATGGTGCAGGCCTCATCATGGCACTGACCTCATAAAGCCCAGACATGTCATAATGGTGCAGGCCTCATCATCACATTGACATCATAAAGCCCAGACATGTCATAATGGTGCAGGCCGCCTCATGGCACTGACCTCATAAAGCCCAGACATGTCATAATGGTGCAGGCCTCATCATCACACTGACCTCATAAAGCCCAGACACCTCATAATGGTGCAGGCCACATCATGGCACTGACCTCAAAGGCCAGACATGTCATAATGGTGCAGGTCTCATTATCACAGTGACCTCATAAAGGCCAGACCCCTCATAATGGTGTAGGCCTCATCACCACACTGACGTCATAAAGCCCAGACACGTCATAATGGTGCTGGCCTCCTCCTGGCACTGACCTCATAAAGACCAGACATGTCATACTGGTGCAGGCCTCATCATCACCCTGACCTCACAAAGACCATACAGCTGATAACGGCAGAACCCTCATCATCACATTGACATCATAAAGCCCAGACATGTCATAATGGTGCAGGCCTCATCACCACAGTGACCTCAAAAATCCCAGACACCTCATAATGGTGCAGGCCTCATCATCACAGTTACCTCATAAAGCCCAGACACATCGTTATGGTGCAGGTCTCATCATCACATTGACATCATAAAGCCCAGACAAGTCATAATGGTGCAGGCCTCATCACCACAGTGACCTCAAAAATCCCAGACACCTCATAATGGTGCAGGCCTCATCATCACAGTTACCTCATAAAGCCCAGAAACATCGTTATGGTGCAGGTCTCATCATCACATTGATCTCAATAATCCCAGACACCTCATAATGGTGCAGGCCTCCTCATGCCACTGACCTCATAAAGTCCAGACATGTCATAATGGTGCAGGTCTCATCATGGCACTGACCTCATAAAGCCCAGACATTTCATAATGGTGCAGGCCTCATCATGGCACTTACCTCAAAAAGCCCAGACATGTCATAATGGTTCAGGCCTCATCATCACAATGACCTCATAAAGCCCAGGCACCTCATAATGGTGCAGGATTCATCATCATACTGACCTCATACTGCCCAGACGCCTCATAATGGTCCAGGCGTCCTCATGGCACTAACCACATAAAGCAGAGACATGTCATAATGGTGCAGGTCTCATCATTACAGTGACCTCATAAAGCCCAGACACCTCATAATGGTGCAGGACTCATTATCACACGGATGTCATAAAGTCCAGACATGTCATAATGGTGCAGGCCTCATCATGGCACTGACCTCATAAAGCCCAGACATGTCATAATGGTGCAGGCCTCATCACCACACTGATTTGATAAAGCCCAGACACGTCCTAATGGTGCAGGCTGCATCATCACAGTGACCTCATAAAGCCAAGACAAGTCATATTGCTGCAGGCCTCAACATGGCACTGACATCAGAAAACCCAGACGTCATAATGCTGCACGCCTCATCATCACAGTGACCTGCTAAAGGCCAGACATGTCATACTGATGCAGGCCTCATCATGGCACTGACCTCATAAAGCCCAGACATGTCATAATGGTGCAGGCCTCCTCATGGCACTGACCTCATAAAGCCCAGACATGTCATAATGGTGCAGGCCTCATCATCACACCGACCTCATAAAGCCCAGACATGTCATAATGGTACAGGCCTCATCTTCACACTGACCTCATAAAACCGAGACACCTGATATCGGTAGAGCCCTCATCATCACAGTGACCTCATAAAGCCCAGACACGTCATAATGGTGGATGTCTCTTCATCACACTGACCTCATATAGCCCAGACATGTCATAATGGTGCAGGCCTCATCATCACAGTGACCTCATAAAGCCCAGTCATGTCATAATGGTGCAGGACTCATGATGGCAATGACCTCATACAGCCCAGACACCACATAATGGTGCAGGCCTCCTCATGGTACTTACCTCAGAAATCCCTGACATGTCATAATGCTGCAGGTCTCATCATCACAGTGACCTGCTAAAGGCCAGAGATGTCATACTGGTGCAGGCATCATCATGGCACTGACCTCATAAAGGCCAGACATGTCATAATGGTGCAGGCCTCATCACCACACAGACGTCATAAATCCCAGACACGTCATAATAGTGCAGGCCACATCATGGCACTGACCTCATAAAGCCCAGACATGTCATAATGGTGCAGGCCTCATCATCACACTGAACTCATAAAGCCCAGACATTTCATAATGGTGCAGGCCTCATCATCACCCTGACCTCATAAAGCCCACAAATGTCATAATGGTGCAGGCCTCATCATCACACTGACCTCATAAAGCCCAGGGACCACATAATGGTGCAGGATTCATCATCATACTGACCTCATAATGCCCAGACACCTCATAATGGTCCAGGCGTCATCATGGCACTAACCACATAAAGCAGAGACATGTCATAATGGTGCAGGTCTCATCGTTACAGTGACCTCATAAAGCCCAGACACCTCATAATGGTGCAGGACTCATTATCACATGGATGTCATAAAGCCCAGACATGTCATAATGGTGTAGGCCTCATCATCACACTGACATCATAAAGCCCTGGCACCTCAAAATCATGCAGGCCGAATAATCACATTGACATCATAAAGCCCATACTTGTCATAATGGTGCAGGTCTCATCATGACATTGACCTCATAAATACCAGACATGTCATAATGGTTCAGGTCTCACCACCACACTGATTTGATAATGCCCAGACACGTCATTATGGTGCAGGCATCCTCATGGAACCGAGCTCACAAAGATCAGATATGTCATAATGGTGCAGGCCTCCTCGTGGCACTGACATCATAAAGCCCAGACATGTCATCTTTGTGCGCGCCTCATCATCACAGTGACCTCATAAAGCCCAGACATGTCATAATGGTACAGCCCTCATCTTCACACTGACCTCATAAAACCGAGACACCTGATAACGGTAGAGCCCTCATCATCACAGTGACCTCATAAAGCCCAGACACGTCATAATGGTGGATGTCTCTTCATCACACTGACCTCATATAGCCCAGACATGTCATAATGGTGCAGGCCTCATCATCACCCTGACCTCATAAAGCCCACAAATGTCATAATGGTGCAGGCCTCATCATCACAATGACCTCATAAAGCCCAGGCATCTCATAATGGTGCAGGATTCATCATCATACTGACCTCATAATGTCCAGACACCTCATAATGGTCCAGGCGTCATCATGGCACTAACCACATAAAGCAGAGACATGTCATAATGGTGCAGGTCTCATCATTACAGTGACCTCATAAAGCCCAGAAACCTCATAATGGTGCAGGACTCATTATCACACGGGTGTCATAAAGCCCAGACATGTCATAATGGTGCAGGCCTCATCATCACCCTGACCTCATAAAGCCCAGACATGTCATAATGGTGCAGGCCTCATCATCACCCTGACCTCATAAAGCCCAGACATGTCATAATGGTGCAGGCCTCATCATCACACTGACCTCATAAAGCCCAGGCACCTCATAATGGTGCAGGATTCATCATCATACTGACCTCATAATGCCCAGACACCTCATAATGGTCCAGGCGTCATCATGGCACTAACCACATAAAGCAGAGACATGTCATAATGCTGCAGGTCTCATCATTACAGTGACCTCATAAAGCCCAGACACCTCATAATGGTGCAGGACTCATTATCACACGGGTGTCATAAACCCAAGACATGTCATAATGGTGCAGGCCTCATCATCACACTGACATAATAAGGACCTGACACCTCATAATGGTGCAGGTCTCATAATCACAGTGACCTCATAAAGCCCAGACATGTCATAATGGTACAGGTCTCATTATCACACTGACCTCATAAAGCCCAGATCTGTCATAATGGTTCAGGCCTCCCCACCACACTGATTTGATAAAGCCCAGACATGTCATAATGGTGCAGGCCTCGTCATGGCACCGACCTCATATAGACCAGACACGTCATAATGGTGCAGGCCTAATCATCACCGTGACCTCATAAAGCCCAGACATGTCATAATGGTGCAGGCAGCCTCATGGCACCGAGCTCACAAAGACCAGATATGTCATAATGGTGCAGGCCTCCTCATGGCACTGACATCATAAAGCCCACACATGTCATCTTGTGCGCGCCTCATCATCACAGTGACCTCATAAAGCCCAGACATGTCATAATGGTGCAGCCCTCATCTTCAAACTGACCTCATAAAGCCGAGACATCTGATATCGGTAGAGCCCTCATCATCACAGTGACCTCATAAAGCCCAGACACTCCATAATGGTGGATGTCTCTTCATCACACTGACCGCATAAAGCCCAGACATGTCATACTGGTGCAGGCCTCATCATGGCACTGACCTCATAAAGCCCAGACATGTCATCTTTTTGCAGGTCTCATCATCACACTGACCTCATAAAGCCCAGACATGTAATAATGTTGCAGGCCTCATCATGGCACCGACCTCATATAGCCCAGACACGCCATAATGGTGCAGGCCTCATCATCACAGTGACCTCATAAAGCCCAGACATGTCATAATGGTGCAGGTCTCATGACCACATTGACATCATAAAGTCCAGACATGACATAATGGTGCAGGTCTAATCATCACAGTGACCAGGTAAAGGCCCGACATGTTATACTGGTGCAGGTCTCATCATGGCACTGACCTCATAAAGCCCAGACATGTCATAATGTTGCAGGCCTCGTCATGGCACCGACCTCATATAGCCCAGACACGACATAATGGTGCAGGCCTCATCATCACAGTGACGTCATAAAGCCCAGACATGTCATAATGGTGCAGGCCTCATCATCACAGTGCCCTCATAAAGCCCAGACATGTCATAATGGTGCAGGCCTCAACACCACACAGACTTCATAAATCCCCGACACGTCATAATGGTGCAGGTCTCATCACAACAGTGACCTCATAAAGCCCAGACATGTCATAATGGTGCCGGCCTCATCATCACACTGACCTCATAAAGCCCAGACATGGCATAATGGTGCAGGCCTCATCATCACACTGACCTCATAAAGGCCAGACAGCTGATAACGCTAGAACTCTCATCATCCCATTGACATCATAAAGACCAGACATGTCATAATGGTGCAGGCCTGATCATCACAGTGACCTCAAAAATCCCAGACACCTCATAATGGTGCAGGCCTCATCATCACAGTGATCTCATAAAGCCCAGACACATCACTACGGTGCAGGTCTCATCATAACATTGATCTCAAAAATCCCGGACACCTCATAATGGTGCAGGCCTACTCATGGCACTGACCTCATAAAGCCCAGACATGTCATAATGGTGCAGGTCTCATCATGACATTGACATCATAAAGCCCAGACATGTCATAATGGTGCAGGCCTCATCATCACAGTGACCTGATAAAGGCCAGATATGTCATACTGGTGCAGGTCTCATCATGGCACTGACCTCATAAAGCCCAGACATGTCATAATGGTGCAGGCCTCATCATGGCACTGACCTCATAAAGCCCAGACATGTCATAATGGTGCAGGCCGCATCATCACACTGACCTCATAAAGCCCAGACACCTCATAATGGTGCAGGACTCATTATCACACGGGTGTCATAAAGCCCAGACATGTCATAATGGTGCAGGCCTCATCATAACACTGACATCATAAAGCACTGACACCTAAAAATGGTGCAGGCCTCATAATCACAGTGACCTCATAAAGCCCAGACATGTCATAATGGTTCAGGCCTCATCACCACACTGATTCGATAAAGCCCAGACACGTCATAATGGTGCAGGACTAATCATGGCAATGACATCATACAGCCCAGACACCACAAAACGGTGCAGGACTCCTCATGGAACTGACCTCAGAAAGCCCAGACATGTCATAATGCTGCAGGCCTCATCATCACAGTGACCTGCTAAAGGCCAGAGATGTCATACTGGTGCAGGCCTCATCATGGCACTGACCTCATAAAGGCCAGACATGTCATAATGGTGCAGACCTCATCATGACATTGACATCATAAAGCCCAGACATGTCATAATGGTGCAGGCCTCATCACCACACAGACGTCATAAATCCCAGACACGTCATAATGGTGCAGGCCTCATCATCACGATGACCTCATAAAGCCCAGATATGTCATAATGGTGCAGGTCTCATCATCACACTGAACTCATAAAGCCCAGACATGTCATAATGGTGCAGGTCTCATCATGGCACTGACCTTATAAAGCCCTGACATGTCATAATGGTGCAGGCCTCATCATCACATTGACCTCATAAAGCCCAGACATGTCATAATGGTGCAGGCCTCATCATCACACTGACCTCATAAAGCCCAGGCACCTCATAATGGTGCAGGATTCATCATCATACTGACCTCATAATGCCCAGACACCTCATAATGGTCCAGGCGTCATCATGGCACTAACCACATAAAGCAGAGACATGTCATAATGCTGCAGGTCTCATCATTACAGTGACCTCATAAAGCCCAGACTCCTCATAATGGTGCACGACTCATTATCACATGGATGTCATAAAGCCCAGACATGTCATAATGGTGCAGGCCTCATCATCACACTGACATTATAAAGAACTGACATCTCAAAATAGTGCAGGCCTAATAATCACAGTGACATAATAAAGCCCAGACATGTCATAAAGGTTCAGGCCTCATCACCACACTGATTTGATAATGCCCAGACACGTCGTAATGCTGCAGGCCGCATCATCACAGTGACCTCATAAAGCCAAGACATGTCGTAATGGTTCAGGCCTCCTCATGGCACTGACCTCAGAAAGCCCAGACGTCATAATGCTGCAGGCCTCATCATCACAGTGACCTGCTAAAGGCCAGACATATCATACTGGTGCAGGCCTCTTCATGGCACTGACCTCATAAAGCCCAGACACGATAAAATGGTGCAGGCCTCATCATCACATTGACATCATAAAGCCCAGACATGTCATAATGGTGCAGGTCTCATCATCACACTGACCTCATAAAGCCCAGACACCTAATAAGGGTGCAGGCCACATCACGGCACTGACCTCATAAAGCCCAGACATGTCATAATGGTGCAGGCCTCATCATCACACTGACATCATAAAGCCCAGGCACCTCATAATGGTGCAGGATTCATCATCACACTGACCTCATACTGCCGAGACACCTCATAATGGTGCAGGCGTCATCATGGCACTATCCACATAAAGCAGAGACATGTCATAATGTTGCAGGTCTCATCATGACATTGACATCATAAAGCCCAGACATGTCATAATGGTGCAGACCTCATCATGACATTGACATCATAAAGCCCAGACATGTCATAATGGTGCAGGCCTCATCACCACACAGACGTCATAAATCCCAGACACGTCATAATGGTGCAGGCCTCATCATCACGCTGACCTCATAAAGCCCAGATATGTCATAATGGTGCAGGTCTCATCATCACACTGAACTCATAAAGCCCAGACATGTCATAATGGTGCAGGTCTCATCATGGCACTGACCTTATAAAGCCCTGACATGTCATAAAGGTGCAGGCCTCATCATCACCCTGACCTCATAAATCCCAGACATGTCATAATGGTGCAGGCCTCATCATCACACTGACCTCATAAAGCCCAGGCACCTCATAATGGTGCAGGATTCATCATCATACTGACCTCATAATGCCCAGACACCTCATAATGGTGCAGGACTCATTATCACATGGATGTCATAAAGCCCAGACATGTCATAATGGTGCAGGCCACATCATCACACTGACCTCATGCTGTCCAGACATGTCATAATGGTGCAGGCCTCATCATCACAGTGACCCGAAAAAGGCCAGACATGTTATATTGGTGCAGGTCTCATCATGGCACTGACCTCATAAAGACAAGACATCTCATAATGCTGCAGGCCTCATCATCACAGTGACCTCATAAAGCCCAGATATGTCATAATGGTGCAGGCTTAATCATCACACTGACCTCATAAAGCCCAGACACCTCATAATGGTGCAGGATTCATCATCATACTGACCTCATAATGACCAGATATCTCATAATGGTGCAGGCGTCATCATGGCACTGTCCTCATAAAGCCCAGACATGTCATAATGGTGCCGGTCTCATTATCACACTGACCTCATAAAGCCCAGACAACTCATAGTGGTGCAGGCCTCATAATCACAGTGACATAATAAAGCCCCGACATGTCATAAAGGTGCAGGCCTCGTCATGGCAGTGACCTCATAAAGCCCAGACATGTCATAATGGTGCAGGTCTCATTACCACACTAATGACATAAAGCCCGGACATGTCATAATGGTGAACGCCTCATCATCACACTGACCTCATAAAGCCCAGACATGTCTTAATGGTGCAGGCCTCATCATCACACTTATCTGATAAGGCCCAGACGTCATAATGGTGCAGGCCTCATCATCACACTGACATCATAAAGCCCAGACATGTCATAATGGTGCAGGCCGCATCATCACAGTGACCTGATAAAGCCAAGACATGCCATAATGGGGCAGGTATTCTCATGGCATTGACCCCATAAAGCCGAGACATGTCATATTATTGGAGGTCTCATCATGGCACTGACCTCATAAAGCCGAGAGATGTCATAATGGTGCAGGCCTCATCATCACACTGACCTCATAAAGCCGAGAGATGTCATAATGGTGCAGGCCTCATCATCACACTGACCTCATAAAGCCCAGTCATATCATAATTGTGCAGGCCCCATAATGACACTGACCTCATAAAGCCCTGACACCTCATAATGGTGCAGGCCTTATCATCACAGTGACCTCATAAACCCAGACATGTCAAAATGGTGCAGGCCTCATCATCACAGTAACCTCATAAAGCCCAGACATGTCATAATTGTGCAGTCCTCATCATCACAGTGAGTTCATAAAGCCCAGACACCTCATAATGGTGCAGGCCTCTTCACCACACTGATGTCATAAACTCCAGACACCTCATAATGGTGCAGGTCTCATCATCACAGTGACCTCATAAAGCCCAGACATGTCATAATGATGCAGGCCACATCATCACACTGACATCATAAAGCCCTGACACCTCATAATGGTGCAGGCCTCATAATCACAGTAACATGATAAAACCCAGACATGTCATAATGGTGCAGGCCTAGTCATGGCAGTGACCTCATAAAGCCCAGACATGTCATAATGGTGCAGGACTCATCATCACACTGACCTCATAAAGCCCACACAACACATAATGGTGAAGGCCTCATCATCACTCTGACCTCATAAAGTCCAGACACCACATAATGATGCAGGCCTAATCATCACAGTGACCTGATAAAGCCCAGACACGTCATTATAGTGCAGTCCTCATCATGGCACTGACCACATAAAGCCTACACATGTCAAAATGGTGCAAGCCTCCTCATGGCGCTGACCTCATAAAGCCCAGACATGTCATAATGGTGCAGGCCTCATTGTCACATTGACACCGTAAAACCCAGACATGTCATAATGGTGCTGGCCTCATCATCACACTGATCTCATAAAGCCCAGACATGTAATAATGGTGCAGACCACATCATCACACTGACCTCATAAAGACCAGACATGTCATATTGGTGCAGGCATCATCCCCACACTGACGTCATAAAGCCCAGAAATGTCATAATGGTGCAGGCCTCATCATCACACTGACCTCATAAAGCCCAGACATGTCATAATGGTGCAGGCCTCATCATCACACTGATTTGATAAAGCCCAGACACCTCATAACGTTGCAGACCTCATCATCACAGTGACCTGATAAAGCCCAGACACCTCATTATGGTGCAGGCCTCATCATGGCACTGACCTCATAAAGGCCAGACATGTCATAATGGTGCAGGCCTCATCATCACACTGATTTGATAAAGCCCAGACACGTCATAATGGTGTAGGCCTCGTCATGGCACCGACCTCATATAGCCCAGACATGTCATAATGGTGCAGGCCTCATCATCACACTGACCTCATAAAGTCCAGACACCTGATAACGTTAGAGCCCTCATCATCACAGTGACCTCATAAAGCCCAGACACGTCATAATGGTGCAGGTCTCATTATTACACTGACCTCATAAAGCTCAGACATGTCATAATGGTAGAGGTCTCATCATGGCACAGACTTCATAAAGCCCAGACATATCATAATGGTGCAGGCCTCCTCATGGCAATGACTTCATAAACCCAGATATGTAATAATGGTGCAGGCCTCGTCATGGCACTGACCTCATATATACCAGACACCTCATAATGATGCAGGCCTCATAATCAGAGCGATGTCATAAAGCCCAGACACCTCATAACGTTGCAGACCTCATCATCACAGTGACCTGATAAAGCCCAGACACCTCATTATGGTGCAGGCCTCATCATGGCACTGACCTCATAAAGGCCAGACATGTCATAATGGTGCAGGCCTCATCATCACACTGACCTCATAAAGCCCAGAAACCTGATAACGGTAGAGGCCTCATCATCACACTGACCTCATAAAGCCCAAACATGTCATAATGATGCAGGCCTCATCATCACACTGATGTCATAAAGCCCAGACATGTCATTATGGTGCAGGCCTCATCATCACACTGACATCATAAAGCCCCACACCTCATAATTGTACAGGTCTCATAATCGCAGTGACATGATAAAACCCAGACATGTCATAATGGTGCAGGGCTCATCACCACACTGATTTGATAAAGCCCAGACACGTCATAATGGTGCAGGCTGCATCATCACAGTGACCTCATAAAGCCAAGACATTTCATATTGCTGCAGGCCTCAACATGGCACTGACATCAGAATACCCAGACGTCATAATGCTGCACGCCTCATCATCACAGTGACCTGCTAAAGGCCAGACATGTCATACTGGTGCAGGCCTCATCATGGCACTGACGTCATAAAGTCCTGACACCTCATAATGGTGCAGGCCTCATCATCACAGTGACCTCATAAAGCCCAGACATGTCATAATGGTGCAGGCCTCATTACCACACTGATGTCATAAAGCCCAGACACGTCATAATGTTGCAGGCCTCATCATCACAGTGAGTTCATAAAGCCCAGACATGTCATAATGGTGCAGGCCCCATCATGGCACTGACCTAATGAAGCCCAGACATGATACAACGGTACAGGCATCATCATGGCATTGACCCCATAATGCCCAGACATGTCATAATGGTTCCGGCCTTCTCATGGCACTGACCTCATAAAGGCCAGCCATGTCATAATGGCGCAGGCCGCATCTTCACAGTGACTTCAAAAAGACCAGACACCTCATAATGGTGCAGAACTCATCATCACAGTGACCTGATAAAGCCCAGACATGTCATAATGGTGCAGGCCTCATCATCACACTGACCTCATAAAGCCCAGACACCCCATAATGATGCAGGCCTCATCATCACAGTGACCTCATAAAGCCCATACCTGTCATAATGGTGCAGGCCTGATCATCACAGCGACCTCAAAAAGACCAGAGACCTCATAATGGTGCAGGCCTCATCATCACAGTGACCTGATAAAGCCCAGACATGTCATTATAGTGCAGGTTTCATCATGGCACTGACCACATAAAGCCCAGACATGTCAAAATGGTGCAAGCCTCCTCATGGCGCTGACCTTATAATGCCCAGACATGTGATAATGGTGCAGGCCTCATCATCAAATTGACACAATAAAACCCAGACATGTCATAATGGTGCTGGCCTCATCACCACACTGATCTGATAAAGGCCAGACATGACATAATGGTCCAGGCCACATCATCACACTGACCTCATAAAGACCAGACATGTCATATTGCTGCAGGCATCATCCCCACATTGACGTCATAAACCCAGGACATGTCATAATGGTGCAAGCCTCATCACCACACTGATTTGATAAAGCCCAGACATGTCATAATGGTGTAGGCCTCGTCATGGCACTGACCTCATAAAGCCCAGACATGTCATAATGGTGTAGGCCTCGTCATGGCACTGACGTCAGAAAGCCCAGCCATGTCATAATGGCGCAGGCCTCATCATCATAGTGACATAATAAAGCACAGAAATTTCATAATGGTTCTGGCCTCATCACCACACTGATTTCATAAAGCCCAGCCATGTCATAATGGTGCAGGCCTCGTCGTGGAAACGACCTCATATAGCCCAGACACGTCATCATGGTGCAGGCTTCATCATCACAGTGACCTCATAAAACCGAGACACCTCATAATGGTGCAGGCCTCATCATCACAGTGACCTCATAAAGCCCAGACATATAATAATGGTGCAGGCCTCCTCATGGCACTGACCTCATAAAGACCAGACATGTCATAATGGTACAGGCCTCATCATCACAGTGACGTCATAAAGCCCAGACACGTCATAATGGTGCAGGCCTCATCATCACACTGACCTCATAAAGGCGAGACATGTCATAATGGTGCAGGCCTCGTCATGGCACTCACCTCATAAAGCCCAGATATGTCATAGTGGTGCAGGCCTCGTCATGGCACTGTCCTTATAAAGCCCAGACATGTCATAATGGAGCAGGGCTCATCATCACATTGACACCATAAAACCCAGACATGTAATAATGATGCTGGCTTCATCACCACACTGATTTGATAAAGCCCAGACATGTCATAATGGAGCAGGCCTAATCATCACACTGACCGCATAAAGACCAGACATGTCATATTGGATCAGGCGTCATCCCCACACTGACGTCATAAAGCCCAGACATGTCATAATGGTGCAGGTTTCATCACCACACTGATTTGATAAAGCCCAGAGACGTCATAATGGTGCAGACCTCATCATCACAGTGACCTAATTAAGCCCAGACACCTCATTATGGTGCAGGCCTCATCATGGCACTGACCTCATAAAGGCCAGACATGTCATAATGGTGCAGGCCTCATCATCACACTGACCTCATAAAGCCCAGAAACCTGATAAAGGTAGAGGCCTCATCATCACACTGACCTCATAAAGCCCAGACATGTCATAATGGTGCACGTCTCTTCATCACACTGATCGCAAAAAGTTGACATGTCATTATGGTGCAGGCCTCATCATCACACTGACCTCATAAAGCCCAGAAACCTGATAACGGTAGAGGCCTCATCATCACACTGACCTCATAAAGCCCAGACATGTCATAATGGTGCACGTCTCTTCATCACACTGATCGCAAAAAGTTGACATGTCATAATGGTGCTGGTCTCATCATCACAGTGACCTGATAAAGCCCAGACACTTCATTATGGTGCAGGTCTCATCATCACATTGACCTCATAATGCCCAGACATGTCATAATGGTGCAGGCCACATCATCGCACTGACCTCATGCAGTCCAGACATGTCATATTCGTGCAGGCCTCATCATCACAGTGACCCGATAAAGGCCAGATATGTTATATTGGTGCAGGTCTCATCATGGCACTGACCTCATAAAGACAAGACATCTCATAATGCTGCAGGCCTCATCATCACAGTGACCTCATAAAGCCCAGATATGTCATAATGGTGCAGGCCTCATCATCACACTGACCTCATAAAGCCCAGACACCTCATAATGGTGCAGGATTCATCATCATACTGACCTCATAATGACCAGATATCTCATAATGGTACAGGCGTCATCATGACACTGTCCTCATAAAGCCCAGACATGTCATAATGGTGCCGGTCTCATTATCACACTGACCTCATAAAGCCCAGACAACTCATAGTGGTGCAGGCCTCATAATCACAGTGACATAATGAAGCCCCGACATGTCATAATCGTGCAGGCCTCGTCATGGCACAGTCACCTCATAAAGCCCAGACATGTCATAATGGTGCAGGTCTCATTAACACACTAATGACATAAAGCCCAGACATGTCATAATGGAGCAGGGCTCATCATCACATTGACACCATAAAACCCAGACATGTCATAATGATGCTGGCTTCATCACCACACTGATTTGATAAAGCCCAGACATGTCATAATGGAGAAGGCCTAATCATCACACTGACCGCATAAAGACCAGACATGTCATATTGGATCAGGCGTCATCCCGACACTGACGTCATAAAGCCCAGACATGTCATAATGGTGCAGGTTTCATCACCACACTGATTTGATAAAGCCCAGACACGTCATAATGGTGTAGGCCTCGTAATGGCGCCGACCTCATATAGCCCAGACATGTCATAATGGTGCAGGTCTCATTACCACACTAATGACATAAAGCCCAGACATGTCATAATGGTGAAGACCTCATCATCACACTGACGTCATAAAGCACAGACATGTCTTAATGGTGCAGGCCTTATCATCACACTTATCTGATAAGGCCCAGACGTCATAATGGTGCAGGCCGCATCATGACAGTGACCTGATAAAGCCAAGACATGCCATAATGGGGCAGGTATTCTCAAGGCACTGACCTCATAAAGCCGAGAGATGTCATAATGGTGCAGGCCTCATCATCACACTGACCTCATAAAGCCCAGTCATATCATAATTGTGCAGGCCCTATAATGACACTGACCACATAAAGGCCAGACATGTCATAATGGTGCCGACCTCATCATACACTGACCTCATAAAGCCCTGACACCTCATAATGGTGCAGGCCTTATCATCACAGTGACCTGCTAAAGGCCAGACATGTCATACTGGTGCAGGCCTCATCATCACAGTAACCTCATAAAGTCCAGACATGTCATAATGGTGCAGTCCTCATCATCACAGTGAGTTCATAAAGCCCAGACACCTCATAATGGTGCAGGCCTCTTCACCACACTGACGTCATAAACTCCAGACACCTCATAATGGTGCAGGCCTCATCGTCACAGTGACCTCATAAAGCCCAGACATGTCATAATGATGCAGGCCTCATCATCACACTGACATCATAAAGCCCTGACACCTCATAATGGTGCAGGCCTCATAATGCCAGTGACATGATAAAACCCAGACATGTCATAATGGTGCAGGCCTAGTCATGGCAGTGACCTCATAAAGCCCAGACATGTCATAATGGTGCAGGACTCATCATCACACTGACCTCATAAAGCCCACACAACACATAATGGTGAAGGCCTCATCATCACTCTGACCTCATAAAGTCCAGACACCACATAATGATGCAGGCCTAATCATCACACTGACCTGATAAAGCCCAGACACGTCATTATAGTGCAGGCGTCATCATGGCACTGACCACATAAAGCCCAGACATGTCATAATGGTGCAGGCCTCATTGTCACATTGACACCGTAAAACCCAGACATGTCATAATGGTGCTGGCCTCATCATCACACTGATCTCATAAAGCCCAGACATGTAATAATGGTGCAGACCACATCATCACACTGACCTCATAAAGACTAGACATGTCATATTGGTGCAGGCATCATCCCCACACTGACGTCATAAAGCCCAGACATGTCATAATGGTACAGCCCTCATCATCACACTGACCTCATAAAGCCCAGACACCACATAATGATGCAGGCCTCATCATCACAGTGACCTCATAAAGCCCAGATCTGTCATAATGGTGCAGGCCTCATCATCACAGTGACCTCAAAAGGACCAGACACGTCATTATAGTGCAGGTCTCATCATGGCACTGACTACATAAAGCCCAGACATGTCAAAATGGTGCAGGACTCATCATCAAATTGACACCATAAAACCCAGACATGTCATAATGGTGCTGGCCTCATCACCACACTGATCTGATAAAAGACAGACATGTCATAGTGCTGCAGGTCTCATCATCACACTGACCTCATAAAGACCAGACATGTCATATTGGTGCAGGCATCATCCCCACACTGACCTCATAAAGCCCAGACATGTCATAATGGTTCCAGACTCCTCATGGCACTGACGTCATAAAGCCCAGCCATGTCATAATGCCGCAGGTCTCATCATCACAGTGACATAATAAAGCGCAGACATGTCATAATGGTTCTGGCCTCATCACCACACTGATTTGATAAAGCCCAGCCATGGCATAATGGTACAGGCCTCATCATCACACTGACGTCATAAAGCCCAGACATGTCATAATGGTGCAGGCCTCGTCGTGGCACCGACCTCATATAGCCCAGACAAGTCATAATGGTGCAGGACTCATCATCAAATTGACACCATAAAACCCAGACATGTCATAATGGTGCAGGCCTCATCATCACACTGATATCATAAAGCCCTGACACTTCATAATGGTGCAGGCCTCATACTCACAGTGACATAATAAAGCCCCGAAATGTCATAATGGTGCAGCACTCGTCATGGCAGTGAACTCATAAAGCCCAGACATGTCGTAATGGTGCAGGCCTCATTACCACACTGATAACATAAAGCCCAGACACGTCATAATGGTGCAGGCCTCATCATCACACTGACCTCATAAAGCCCAGACATGTCATAATGGTGCAGGCCTCATGATCACAGTGAGTTCATAAAGCCCAGACACCTCATAATGGTGCAGGCCTCATCACCACACTGACGCCATAAAGTCCAGACACCTCATAATGGTGCAGGCCTCATCATCACAGTGACCTCATAAAGCCCAGACATGTCATAATGGTGCAGGCCTCATGATCACAGTGAGTTCATAAAGCCCAGACACCTCATAATGGTGCAGGCCTCATGATCACAGTGAGTTCATAAAGCCCAGAAACCTCATAATGGTGCAGGCCTCATCATCACACAGACCTCATAAAGCCCAGACATGTCATAATGGTGCAGGCCTAATTACCACACTGATGTCATAAAGCCCAGACACGTCATAATGTTGCACGCCTCATCATGGCACTGATCTCATAAAGCCCAGACAAGTCATAATGGTTCTGGTCTCCTCATGGCTCTGACCTCATAAAGCCCAGACATGTCAGAATGGTGCAGGCCTCATCATCACACTGATCTAATAAAGTCCAGACATGTCATAATGTTGCAGGCCCCATCATGGCACTGATGTCATAAAGCCCAGACACGTCATAATGTTGCAGTCCTCATCATCACACTGACCTCATAAAGTCCAGACACCTCATAATGATGCAGGCCCCATCATGGCACTGACCTCATAAAGCCCAGACAAGATATAATGGTGCAGGCGTCATCATGGCACTGACCTCATAAAGCCCAGACATGTCATAAT
>NW_024103758.1:0-19110 GCF_003945595.2 Pipra filicauda | reverse complement strand
GCTGCTGCAGGGACCCTGCCCCACCCCTACTGCTACGAGATCAGCCTCACCACGGGCTCGGGCAACAGCGAGTTCAAGTTCCTCAAGCCCTTCGGCCCCAGCCTGACACCACAGCCCTGGGCCACGGGCGGGGGCCCCAGTGAGGAACAGGTTTTCCCTTGTGTCCCTGTCCCCACAGAGGACGTGACACCGGACGATGCTGGGACTGTCTCTGCAGAACAGTTCAACCGTCTTTCCTTTAACTAGCACGGCATAGGCACGGGGTCAGCATAGGCATAGGTTTCATGCCTCCTGGAAGGCAGAGATGCAGTATGCAGCCTATGGGAATGGTTCCTTTAGAGGAAATCTGTATTTGTGATTGGCTTAACAACGTTCTGGAAAATTTTAAGTCAGAATATGATTGCATTCCCCTTAAAACCAACAAGGAAACAGAACAAAGGGAGCATAAACTCTTGCACTCAGACATTCATATGTTTCAAGTCTGTTAAGGCCATTCCTGTGAGGCTTTAAGAATGGGGTTAGCTCTCCCAGCTAAGCTCTTGTCTCACTTGCTGTCAGACAAGACAGTGGATCTTTAATTCTGTTCTGTAACAGTATGGCACAAACAGTGGGACAGACAAAGCTCATCCTTGCTGAAATGCACAAAGGCCTTTTCCCAGCTCAGAAAAGTAAGGAAATGGTCAGTGCTGTGCCACAATTGCGTGTGAGCACCAAGCCCTTTCTTTCCTGCGTTCCGGATGTCTCTGTCTCAGATATCTGGGCTCTGTGCACTTCACTTTCTTGTCACTATGTCAGTCAATACAGCCACTGTGTGTTTCCTAATGTTCACTGGTGTTGCCCGCTGAATCAGGGAATTCCTGTCACTCAGCCTTTGGAAAGCAGGTAATTCCAGCTCAGCAGGCAAGGAGGGTATTTTGACCCTTCGAGTACAGAGGATTCATGTTCTTTATGTCAGAGAAGAGCAAGGAAATGCACACTAAGATCTTCCTTTGGCCGATAAGAGGGGATTGGGTGTTCTATCTCTTTGCAGTACAGCGGCACAAACATTGTTGGGGTAGACGATATCTGTACAGAGATGTGAAAACCTGTTCATTGTCTTTGGGTGCATTGCATGAAAACTCCAAATGTCCTTCAAAGAGCATTTTCTGAAAGTACAATCAAGATGAGCTTGTGAAAACGACTTTGAGTTTGATCTCCTCATTGCTGCTCCTGCATTCAGCAGAATTTAACTTGGATGCTGTCCCAGCATGACTTTCTGTGTTTGTGTTAGAGCATTTGCATTCTCCTTTAGGCCCTTTTTCCTTGTACTCCCTGAATTGGGTTTGAGCCTTTTTTGCCTGCTCCTTTTAAGGACTGTCACGCCATCTATAGTAACTGATAGCTTTAATAATTTGTGTGATGCATGGAATATTCAGAAAGTCTCACATTGTCTGTGTTGTGCTGAAGTTTTAAAGTGTAACATTCTAAACTGGGATACACCTGAGTGTATCCCAGTCCCTTCGTCCCCAGCCTGCCACCACAGCCCTGGGCCATGGCCGGGGGCCCCAGTGAGGAACAGGTTTTCCCATTGTGTCCCTGTCCCCACAGAGGACGTGACACCGGACGATGCTGGGACTGTCTCTGCAGAACAGTTCAACCGTCTTTCCTTCAACTAGCACGGGGTCAGCACAGGCAGAGGCTTCATGTGTCGTGGTAGGCAGGGATGCAGGCTGCAGCCTGTGGCAATGGTTCCTTTAGAGGGAATTTGTATTTGCAATTGGCTTAACCAGTTTCCAGAAATTGTAAGCCAGAATCTGATTGTTTCCACTAAAAATCAATAAGCAAACAGAATAAAGGAACACAAACTGTTTCACTCAGACATTCATATGCTTCAAGTCTGTTAAGGCCATTCCTGAGAGGCTTTAAGAATGCTTTTCACTCTCCCAGCTAAGCTCTTTTCTCTCTTGCTGTCAGACAAGTCTGTGGACCTTTAATTTTGTTTTGTAACAGTATGGCACAAACAGTGGGACAGACAAACTTCATCCTTGCTTAAATGCACAATGACCTTTTCCCAGCTCAGGAAAGTAAATAAATTGTCATTGCTGTGTAACAATGCCATGTGAGCACCAAGCTCTTCCTTTCCTGGGTTCCAGATGTTTCTGGATAAAATACATGGGCTCTGTGCACTTTACTTTCTTGTCACTGTGTCAGTCAATACAGACACTGTGTGTTTCCTAATGTTCACTGGTGTTGCCCGGTGAATCAGGGAATTCCTGTTACTCAGTCATTGCAAAGCAGGCAATTCCAGCTCAGAGATCTGGCAATTCCAGCTCAGCGGACAAGGAGGGTATCTTGACCCTTTGAGTACAGAGGTCTCATCTTCTTTGTGTCAGAGAAGAGCAGCAAAATGCACAATAGGATCTATATTTTGACCGGTAAGAGGGGATTGGGTGTTCTGTCTGCTTGCAGTACAGTAGCACAAACAGTGTTGAGGTAGACTGTATCTCTACAGAGATGTGAAAACCTGTTCATTGTCTTTGGTTGCATTGCATAAAAACTCCTTGTGTACCTCCAAGAGAATTTTCTGAATCAAGATGAGCTTGTGAAAAGGACTTTGAGTTTGGTCTTCTCATTGTTGTTCCTGAATTCAGCGGAATTGAACTGGGAAGCTGTCCCAGCATGACTTTCTGGGTTTGTATTAGAGTCTTTGCATTCTCCTTTTTGGCCCTTTTTCTTTGTACTCCCTGAACTGAGTTAGAGCATTTTTTTGCCTGTTCCTTTTAAGAAGGATTGTCACACCATCTATAGTAACTGATACCTTTAATAATGTGTGTGATGCACGGAATATTCAGAAAGCCTCACACTGTCTGTGTTGTGCTGAAGTTTTAAAGTGTAACATTTTAACATTACACTCAGGGATACCCCTGAGTGTAAAACTGAAATAATGTGTAAGAGTGAGATAAAGAGAGTACCTTAAGTCCTCGCGTGGAGAAAGAAGTCTTTTGTAGAATCGTTCATTCGGGAAAGCTCTGTCAAGGTTTTTCAAAAGTGTGGGAGGTTTTTTCTCGTTTTGTCTGTTTACTGAGGTAATGTTGGGTGGGTCCCTATGTGTCTAGAGCGTGGCGATGCTGTCGATAGAGTGTTCAATGCCGTGCTCCTGCTGTTACCGCTGCGCTGCCACTGCGGAGGCTCCGGGCCAGTTTGTCTGTTCCGGGAAGGCGGGTCAGTCTTTCCGAGCTCAGCCTCTGCCTCACGCTGCATTGGTAAAAGCCTTCTGAGACTTTTATTGCCGCGTTTCTCAAAAGGCACTGACTCGCGTGTCAGCAGCAGGGAGCTCAGGACTTCCCGCGGGCTGGGGGCAGCGGGGAGCGCGGACAGACTCGGGACAGGTGACGGAGCTCTCCGTGCGTTCGGAGTAAAGCGGCGGCTCCTCATGGCTCATCCCGACCCTTGCCGGCACTTCTATCCCCGCTTTGATGTGCGCGCGTCCTGCCCCGGGCTCAGCCGAGGGCGAGCGGCGGCACCGCGCGTGTGCGCGCGTGTCCGTGGGCCGGGCCGAGCGGCAGCGCGGGCAGCGGGCGGCGGCGGGCGCAGTCCCAGCGCGCACCGCTGGGTGGTGGTCTCGGCTAAGGCGCCGCCGAGCCCGACCCAGCCCAGCTCAGCACAGCCAAGCCCAGCCCAGCTCACAACAGCCCAGCCGGGCGGAGCGGGCAGCGGCTGCGGCAGCGACCGCTGGGTCTGCCAGCCGAGCCTGGCACACCGCGGCTGCACTCCGGGCTGCGGAACCGACTGGAATACAGAGGGAGCAGAAGGGCACCCGACCGCTGCCGCTTTCGTTGGGGACTACGCGAGAGACCCGCGAGAAGGAGATCGGACACCGCCGCCGCCGCCGGAGCCGGAGGAGGGCCATGGCGATGGCAAGGCAAGTGCTTTGTGTGTGTGCTTTGCTCTCCCTGCCGCTCGCTCGCTCGCAGCCCATCCGCTACTCCGTGGCCGAGGAGGCGGACAGCGGCTCCCTCGTAGGCAACCTGGCGCAGGACGCGGCGCTGCCGCCGGCGCAGCTCTCGGCTCGCCGCGCCCGCCTGCTGGCCGAGGACGGCCGGCAGCACTTTCGCCTCGACCGCGCCAGCGGCCGCCTCGTCGTGGCCGACAGGCTCGACCGGGAGCAGCTGTGCGCCCAGTCCGACACCTGCACGCTCGCCTTCGAGCTGCTGCTGGCCGACCCGCTGCAGTTCTTTCGGGTCGAGGTGGCCCTGCAAGACATCAATGACCATTCGCCCGTTTTCCCTGCTGAACGAGTCACTTTTAAGATCCCCGAAAAGAGTGACCCAGGCTCTCGTTTCCCTCTGGAGGTTGCTCGGGACCTTGATGTTGGCAGCAACAACGTACAGGCATACAGCATCTCTCCCGAGAACGAGTACTTTAGTGTCTCCTATGACAGTCGGGTTACAGGCAAGAAGTCTATCGAACTGGTCTTGGAAAAGCCTCTAGATAGAGAGGAGCAGGCAGAGATGCATTTCAGTGTCATTGCTGTGGATGGGGGCTCTCCTCCCAGGAGTGGGACCACCCAAGTCCATATTGTTGTCCTAGATGTCAATGACAATGCTCCAATCTTCACACAGGAGGAGTACATAGGGAAGGTTGTAGAAAACGTACCAACGGGTTCTGTGCTTCTGACTGTGTTGGCAACTGATCAGGATGCAGGAATTAATGGAGACATCTCCTACCAATTCAGTGAAGCAGTTAGCCCGAGTGAATCATTGTTTGAGATTGATTCCACAACAGGAGAAATTAAACTTCGAAAGCCACTGGACTTTGAGGCAGCAGAGACTCACGAACTCACTGTGAGGGCCACAGATGGAGGGGGCCTTTCCGCAATCTGCAAGGTGTTGGTGGAGGTGTTGGATGTGAATGACAATGCCCCGGAGCTGGTGGTCAGTTCCTTCAGCAGTCCCCTCCCCGAGAACTCAGCGCCCGGCACGGTCGTTGCCCTCTTCACCGTCAGGGACCGCGATGCTGGGGCCAACGGCAAGGTCTCCTGTGCCCTCGACGATCAGCTCGTCTTCTCCCTGCGCCCAGCCTATAAGAATTACTATGAGCTGGTGACCGTCAGTGCCCTGGACCGCGAGGAGACGGCTCAGTACATCGTGACGGTGACAGCAGCAGACGCGGGCTCCCCTCCTCTGACGAGCAGCCACACCTTCACCGTGGCCATCTCGGACGTCAATGACAACGCGCCTGTCTTCACCCAGAGCTCGTACACCATGTACGTGCGTGAGAACAATGTGCCCAGCGTGCTGGTTGGAGCCGTGAGTGCCGCAGATGCCGACGTGGGGCTCAACGCCAAGGTGACCTATTCGCTGTCAGCGGGGCAAGCGGCGGAGCGGCCTTGGTGCTCGTGCCTGTCGGTGAACTCGGAGAGCGGGCAGGTGTTTGTGCTGCGAGCCCTGGACTACGAGCAGCTGAGGCAGAGCGAGGTGGTGGTGAGCGCCTCTGACGCGGGCTCTCCCCCGCTGCGAGCCAACGTCACCGTCCGCCTGCTGGTGCTGGACGAGAACGACAACGCCCCGCTCGTGCTCTACCCGGCGCCCGACAGCGGCCCGGCCTCCAGCGAGCTGGTGCCCGTGTCGGCTGAGGCGGGCTACCTCGTCTCCAAAGTGGTGGCCGTCGACGCCGACTCGGGGCAGAACTCGTGGCTCTCCTACCACCTGCTCAGGGCCACCGACCCCGGGCTCTTTGCCGTGGCTGCCCAAAGCGGCGAGGTGAGGCTCAGGAGGCCCGTGACAGACAGAGACAGCGTCAAGCACAAGCTCGTCGTCCTGGTGCGAGACAACGGCCGCCCACCCCTCTCAGCCACCGCCGCTCTCAGCGCACTCCTGCTCAAGGACTTCTCCGACCTGCGCCAACCGCACGGCAGCCCCGCCACCGACGACCAGCCCGGCTCCCTCACCACCTACTTGATCCTTGCCTTGGTCTCTGTCTCCCTGCTCTTCCTTGGCTCCACAGCAGCCTTCGTGGCTCGCAGGCTGTGCAAGAGAAAGGAGCTGAAGGCTGCCCACGTGCTTGACGGGGCCGACAACTTGCCGAGCGGCCTGGCCGAGGCAGCTGCTGCAGGGACCCTGCCCCACCCCTACTGCTACGAGATCAGCCTCACCACGGGCTCGGGCAACAGCGAGTTCAAGTTCCTCAAGCCCTTCGGCCCCAGCCTGACACCACAGCCCTGGGCCATGGCCGGAGGCCCCAGTGAGGAACAGGTTTTCCCTTGTGTCCCTGTCCCCACAGAGGACGTGACACCGGACGATGCTGGGACTGTCTCTGCAGAACAGTTCAACAGACTTTCCTTTAATTAGAACGGGGTCGTCACAGCCAGAGGTTTCATGCCTCGTGGTAGGAAGGGGTGCAGGCTGCAGCCTGTGGGTTTGGTTCCTCCAAGATAAATCTGTATTTGCAATTGGCATAACCATTTTCCAGAAATTGTAAATCAGGGAATACTTGTGTTTCACTAAAAACCAAGAAGCATAGAGAATAAAGGGTCCTAAAGCTCTTTCACTCAGACAGTTGTAGGTTTCAGAACTGATTCAGCCATTTCTGACAGGCTTTAAGAATGGGGTTAGCTCTCCCAGCTAAGCTCTTGTCTCTCTTGCTGTCAGATAAGACCATGGGCTCTTCTGTAACAGAATGGCACAGTTGGGTACACAAATCTCATCCTCTCTGAAATGCATAAAGACATTTTTCCAGCTCAGCAATGTTGTGAACGCAGTGTCTCAATGTCGTGTGAGCACAGGGCTCTTGCTTTCCTGGGTTCTGAATGTCTCTGTCTGAGATACCAGCCTGTAGGAATGGTTCCTCCAGAGGAAATCTGTATTTGCAATTGGCAGAACCAAATTCTAGTAAATTGTAAGTCAGGGAATGCTTGTGTTCCACTGACAACCAAGAAGCAAACAGAATAAAGGGAACAAAATCTCTTTCAGTCAGACAGTAGTAGATTTCAGACCTGATTCAGCCATTTCTGACAGGCTTTGAGAATGGGGTTACCACTCCCAGCCAAGCTCTTGTCTCTTTTGCTGTCACACAAGACAGTAGACCTCTTCTGTAATGGAATGGAACAGCTGGGCAGAGAAATCTCATTCTCACTGAAATTCACAGAGGCCTTTTCCCAGCTCAGATAAATTAGGATGTTGTGAGTGTCGTCCTAGTGTTGTGGAAGCACAGCACTCTTTCTTTCCTGGGTTCTGGATGTGTCTGTCTGAGATGTGTGGGCCCTGTGTCCTTTGCTCTCTTGTCACTGTGTCTGTCTGTGCATCACTAGTGCTGCCTGGTGAATTAGGCATTTGCTCCCATTCAGCCATTGCTATGCAGGCCATGCCATGCTTGTGTTCCACTAAACCCCAAGAAAGAAACAGAATGAAGGGGGCCAGAGCTCTTTCACTCAGACATTCATATGTTTCAGGTCTTTTAAGGCCATTCCTGAGAGGCTTTAAGAATGGGGTTAGCAGTTCCAGCTAAGCTCTTGTCTCTCCTGCTATCAGACAAGACAGTGGATCTTTAATTCTGTTCTATAACACTATGGCACAGAAAATGAGACAGGCAAACCTCATCCTTTCTGAAATTCACAGTGACCTTTGCCCAGCTCAGGTCAGTGCTGGGAAGTTGTCAGTGCTGTGTCACAGTTGCATGTGAGCACCAAGCTCTTTCTTTCCTGCGTTCTGGATGTTTCTGTCTGACATATATGGGCTCTGTGTGCTTTGCTTTCTTGTCACTATGTCAGTCAACACAACCACTGTGTGTTTCCTAATGTTCACTGGTGTTGCCCGCTGAATCAGGAATTCCTGCCATTCAGCCATTGCAAAGCAGGCAATTCCAGCTCAGCAGGCAAGGAGGGTATTTTGATACTTTGAGTACAGAGGTCTCGTCTTCAGAGAAGAGCAGAAAAATGCACAGTAAGATCTTCCTTTGACCAATAAGAGGGGATTGGCTGTTCTGTCTTTTTGCAGTACAGTAGCACAAATGGTGTTGGGGTGGGCTGCAACTGTACAGAGTTATTAAAACATGTTCATTGTTTTTGGGTGCATTGCATGAAAACTCCAAATGTCCTTCAAAGAGCATTTTTCTGAAGATACAATCAAGATGAGCTTGTGAAAAGGACTTTGGCTTTAATCTTCTCATTGATGTTCCTGGATTCCGCAGAATTGAACTGGGAAGCTGTCCCAGCATACTTTTCTGGGTTTGTGTGAGAGCATTCATGTTCTCCTTTAGGTCCTTTTTCCTTGTACTCCCTGAACTGGGCTTTAGCATTTTTTTGCCCGTTCCTTTTAAGGACTGTCACCCCATCTGTAGTAACTGATACCTTTACTAATGTGTGTGATGCACAGAATATTCAGAAAGCCTCACACTGCCTGTGTTGTGATGAAGTTTTAAACTGTAACATTCTAAACTGGGATACCCCTGAGTGTAAATACTGAAATAATGTGTAATTGAGAAATAAAGAGAGTACCTTAATTCCTTGTGTGGAAGAATCTTTTGTAGAATCATTCGTTCGGGAAAAGTCTGTCAAGCTTTTTAAAAAGTCTGGGAGGTTTTTTTCGTTTTGTCCATTTATTGAGATGATGTTGGGTGAGTGCATATGTATCTAGAGCTTGGAGATGCAGGCGATAGAGCGTTCAGTGCCGTGTCCGTGCTGTTACCGCTGCGCTGCCACTGCGGAGGCTCCGGGCCAGGTGGTATCTTCTGGGAAAGTGGATCAGTCTTTCCGGGCTCAGGTTCTGCCTCACGCTGCAGTGGGAAACGCCTTGTGCTGCTTTTACCGCTGCGTTTCTCGAAGGGCGCGGACGCTTCTGCCAGGAGCAGAGACTCACGGTTCCCCGAGGACTGTGGGCAGGGGGGAGCGGGGAGGGCGGACAGACGCGGGACAGGTGCTGACTCTATCCGTGTGCTTGGAGTAAAGCGGCGGCTCCTTAGTGCTCATCCCGACCCTTGCCGGCAATTCCATCCCCGCTTCCATGTGCGCGCGTCCTGCCCTGGGCTCAGCCGAGGGCGAGCGGCGGCACCGCGCGTGTGCGCGCGTGTCCGTGGGCCGGGCCGAGCGGCAGCGCGGGCAGCGGGCGGCGGCGGGCGCAGTCCCAGCGCGCACCGCTGGGTGGTGGTCTCGGCTAAGGCGCCGCCGAGCCCGACCCAGCCCAGCTCAGCACAGCCAAGCCCAGCCCAGCTCACAACAGCCCAGCCGGGCGGAGCGGGCAGCGGCTGCGGCAGCGACCGCTGGGTCTGCCAGCCGAGCCTGGCACACCGCGGCTGCACTCCGGGCTGCCGAACCGACAGGAATACAGAGGGAGAAGGAAGGCACCCGACCGCCGCCGCTTTCGTTGGGGACTACGCGAGAGATCCGCGAGAAGGAGATCGGACACCGCCGCCGCCGCCGCCGCCGGAGGAGGGCCATGGCGATGGCAAGGCAAGTGCTTTGTGTGTGTGCTTTGCTCTCCCTGGCGCTCGCTCGCTCGCAGCCCATCCGCTACTCCGTGGCCGAGGAGGCGGACAGCGGCTCCCTCGTAGGCAACCTGGCGCAGGACGCGGCGCTGCCGCCGGCGCAGCTCTCGGCTCGCCGCGCCCGCCTGCTGGCCGAGGACGGCCGGCAGCACTTTCGCCTCGACCGCGCCAGCGGCCGCCTCGTCGTGGCCGACAGGCTCGACCGGGAGCAGCTGTGCGCCCAGTCCGACACCTGCACGCTCGCCTTCGAGCTGCTGCTGGCCGACCCGCTGCAGTTCTTTCGGGTCGAGGTGGCCCTGCACGACATCAATGACCATTCGCCCGTTTTTCCCGTGGAACGAGTCACTCTTAAGATCCCCGAAAGGGGCGACCCAGGCTCTCGTTTCCCTCTGCAGGGGGCTCGGGACTTTGATATTGGCATCAATAGCATCCAGGCATACAGCATCACTCCCGAGAACGAGTACTTTAGTGTCTCCTATGGAAGTCGGAGTAATGGCGACAGATTTGTTGAACTGGTCTTGGAAAAGCCTCTAGACAGAGAGGAGCAGGCAGAGATGGATTTCAGTCTCATTGCTGTGGATGGCGGCTCTCCACCCAGGAGCGGGACCACCCAAATCCACATTGTCGTTTTAGATGTCAATGACAATGCTCCAGTCTTCACACAGGATCGTTACACTGTGCAGGTTTTGGAAAACGCACCAGAGGGCTCTGTGGTTTTGACTGTGCTGGCAACTGATCGGGATGCAGGAGTTAATGGGGAAATCTCCTACCAGTTCAGCGAAGAAGTGGGTCGGAGTGACTCAGCATTTCAGATTGATCACGTAACGGGTGAAATTAAACTCACAAAGCCTCTGGATTTTGAAGCAGCAGAGACTCACGAACTCAGTGTGAGGGCCACAGATGGGGGGCCTTTCAGCAATCTGCAAGGTGTTGGTGGAGGTGTTGGATGTGAATGACAATGCCCCGGAGCTGGTGGTCAGTTCCTTCAGCAGTCCCCTCCCCGAGAACTCAGCGCCCGGCACGGTCGTTGCCCTCTTCACCGTCCGGGACCGCGATGCCGGGGCCAACGGCAAGGTCTCCTGTGCCCTCGACGATCAGCTCGTCTTCTCCCTGCGCCCAGCCTATAAGAATTACTACGAGCTGGTGACCGTCAGTGCCCTGGACCGCGAGGAGACGGCTCAGTACATCGTGACGGTGACAGCAGCAGACGCGGGCTCCCCTCCTCTGACGAGCAGCCACACCTTCACCGTGGCCATCTCGGACGTCAATGACAACGCGCCTGTCTTCAACCAGAGCTCGTACACCATGTACGTGCGTGAGAACAATGTGCCCAGCGTGCTGGTTGGAGCCGTGAGTGCCGCAGATGCCGACGTGGGGCTCAACGCCAAGGTGACCTATTCGCTGTCAGCGGGGCAAGCGGCGGAGCGGCCTTGGTGCTCGTGCCTGTCGGTGAACTCAGAGAGCGGGCAGGTGTTTGTGCTGCGAGCCCTGGACTACGAGCAGCTGAGGCAGAGCGAGGTGGTGGTGAGCGCCTCTGACGCGGGCTCTCCTCCGCTGCGAGCCAACGTCACCGTCCGCCTGCTGGTGCTGGACGAGAACGACAACGCCCCGCTCGTGCTCTACCCGGCGCCCGACAGCGGCCCGGCCTCCAGCGAGCTGGTGCCCGTGTCGGCTGAGGCGGGCTACCTCGTCTCCAAAGTGGTGGCCGTCGACGCCGACTCGGGGCAGAACTCGTGGCTCTCCTACCACCTGCTCAGGGCCACCGACCCCGGGCTCTTTGCCGTGGCTGCCCAAAGCGGCGAGGTGAGGCTCAGGAGGCCCGTGACAGACAGAGACAGCGTCAAGCACAAGCTCGTCGTCCTGGTGCGAGACAACGGCCGCCCACCCCTCTCAGCCACCGCCGCTCTCAGCGCACTCCTGCTCAAGGACTTCTCCGACCTGCGCCAACCGCACGGCAGCCCCGCCACCGACGACCAGCCCGGCTCCCTCACCACCTACTTAATCCTTGCCTTGGTCTCCGTCTCCCTGCTCTTCCTCGCCTCCACAGCAGCCTTCGTGGCTCGCAGGCTGTGCAAGAGAAAGGAGCTGAAGGCTGCCCACGGGCTTGACGGGGCCGACAACTTGCCGAGCGGCCTGGCCGAGGCAGCTGCTGCAGGGACCCTGCCCCACCCCTACTGCTACGAGATCAGCCTCACCACGGGCTCGGGCAACAGCGAGTTCAAGTTCCTCAAGCCCTTTGGCCCCAGCCTGACACCACAGCCCTGGGCCGTGGCCGGGGGCCCCAGTGAGGAACAGGTTTTCCCTTGTGTCCCTGTCCCCACAGAGGACGTGACACCGGACGATGCTGGGACTGTCTCTGCAGAACAGTTCAACCGTCTTTCCTTTAACTAGCACAGGGTCAGCACAGGTAGAGGTTTCATGCCTCATGATAGGAAGGGATGCAGGCTGCAGCCTGTGGCAATGGTTTCTGCAGAGTAAATCTGTACTTGCAATTGCCATAACCAAATTCTGGGAAACTGTAAGTCAGGGAATGCTTGTGTTCCACTAAAAATCAAGAAGCAAACAGAATAAAGGGACCCAAAACTCTTTCACTCAGACAGCAGTAGGTTTCAGATTGATTCAGCCATTTCTGACAGGCTTTAAGAATGGGGTTAGATCTCCCAGCTAAGCTCTTGTCTCTCTTGCTGTCACACAAGACAGTGGACCTCTTCTGTAACGGAATGGAGTAGCTAGGCAGAGAAATCTCATTCTTGCTGAAATGCACAGAGGCCTTTTCCCAGCTCAGATAAATTAGGATGTTGTGAATAATGCCATAGTGTTGTGTAAGCACAGCACTCTTTCTTTCCTGAGTTCTGGATGTGTCTGGATGAGATGTGTGGGCCCTGTGTCCTTTGCTCTCTTGACACTGTGTCTGTCTGTGCATCACTAGTGCTGCCTGGTGAATTAGGGATTTGCTCCCATTCTGCCATTGCTATGCAGGCCATTCCAACCCAGCAGGCAAGGAGGGTATTTTGACCCTTTCAGTACATCAGTCTCATCTTCTCTATTGCAGAGTAGAGCAGCAAAATGCACAATAAGATCTTCCTTTGGCCTATAGGAGGGGTTGGGTGTTCTGTCTCCTTGCAACACAGCAGCACAAAGAGTGTTGGGATAGACTGTAACTGTACAGAGGTGTGAAAACATATTTGTTGTGTTTGAGGTGCATTGCATGAAAACTCCACATGTCCTTCAAAGAACATTTTCTGAAGGCAGAATCAAAATGAACTGGTGGAAAGGACATTGAGTTTGGCCTCCTCATTGTTTTTCCTGAATCCAGAGGCTTCTCAATGGAATGGAAAGCTATCCCCACATGACTTTCCAGTTTTATGTGAGCACATTTGCATTCTCTGGTGACCTTTTCCCTTCTACTCCCTGAACTGTGTTTGAGCATTTGCTTGCCTATTCCTTTTAAGAAGGACTGTCACACCATCTCTAATAACTGATTTTTTGAATGATGTCTGTGAGGAATGGAATATCCAGAAAGCCTCACGCTGTGTTGTGCTGAAGTTATAAACTGTACCATTGTAAACTGGGATACCCCTGAGTGTAGAAACTGAAATAATGTGTAAGAGTGAAATAAAGAGAGTACCTTAATTCCTGGCGTGGAGAGAGAAGTCTTTGTAGAGAAGTGCTTTCTGGGAAAGCTCTGCCAAGTTTTTTCAAAAGTCTGGGAGTTTTTTTCTCAGTGTGTCCTTTCAGTGAGGTAATGTTTGGTGGGTACATGTGTTGAGTTTGGAGATACAGGCAATAGAGCGTTCAGTGCCCTGCCCATGCCCTGCCACCACAGCCCTGGGCCATGACCAGGGGCCCCAGTGAGGAACAGGTTTTCCCTTGTGTCCCTGTCCCCACAGAGGACGTGACACCGGACGATGCTGGGACTGTCTCTGCAGAACAGTTCAACCGTCTTTCCTTTAACTAGCACGGGGTCAGCACAGGCAGAGGCTTCATGCCTTGTGGTAGGCAGGGATGCAGGCTGCAGCCTGTGGGAATGGTTCCTCCAAAATAAATCTACAATTGGCATAACCAGTTTCCAGAAACTCTAGTTAAGGGAATGCTTGTGTTCCAACCAAGAAGCAAACAAAATAAAGGGACCAAAGCTCTTTCACTGAGAGAGTAGTAAGGTTTCAGAACTGATTCGAACATTTCTGAGAGGCTATAGGAATGGGGTTAGCAGTCTCAGAGAACATCTTATCTCTCTTGCTGTCACACAAGACAGTAGACCTTTTATTCTCTTGTGTAAGGTTATGGCACAGTGTGACAGAGAAATCTCATCCTTGCTGGAATGCACAAAGACCTTTCCCCGCTCAGAAAAATTTGGATGTTGTGAGTATTGTCCTAGTGTTGTGTAAGCAGAGCACTCTTTCTTTCCTTTTTCTTTTCTTTGGGTTCTGGATGTGTCTGTCTGAGATGTGTGGGCCCTGTGTCCTTTGCTTTCTTGTCACTATGTCTGTTTATGCATCACTAGTAATCATCATGGCTGGGCTTCGGGAACGAAGATTTGGGGAGGGCTCTACCCACGTTTGTTACAAGCGTGTTGGTGGCTAAAAAGACCAATACGAGATAGACACATCCAGTTGCAAAAGGCACAGCAGAAACACTCCTTAGGTGGTATATTCTGCAAGACACAATTCTTTCTGCGTTGTCTTTTCTCCTCAAGGGTGACCCTGCTGCGTTCTCAAAGGCATCAGCAGCGTTATAGATGGTGTGTCTCCAGACCTCTCGATTGGAGGCCAGAGTAGGCCAGTTCTGTTGATCAATATGGGCAAGGCTGAGATGTTGTTTCAGGGAGTCCTTGTATCTCCTCTTTGGGGCTCCTCTCTTGCAGCAGCTGGTGGCAAGTTCACCATAAAGCAAGATCTGAGGGAGGCGGTGGTTGGTCCTTCATCCTGGAGACGTGCCCTGCCCAGCACAGCTGTGTTCTCAGCAACATGGCCTCAGTACTTGTGATTCTTGTTTGTTCTAGAACAGACGTATTAGTCACATAATCTGACCAGTGGATGTTTAGGATTATACGGAGGCAGCGTTGATGGAAGCGTTCTAGGAGACGCAGGTGGTGGCTGTAGATGACCCTTGATTCACATCCATATAAGAGAGTAGAAAGCACTATGGCTCTGTAAACACTGATCTTTGTTCTTTTCTTCAAGTGTTTTTTTCACCAAACTCTCTTATGAAGTTTTCCAAAAGCACTATATGCCTTTGCTAATCTGTTGTCTGTCTCCCCATCAATCTTACCATCCGAGGAGATGAGGCTGCCTAGGGAATTAAACTGCTGGACTGATTTGAGCTCTGATTGGCCAATGGTGATATGGGGATGTTGGGGGATTTCCTGAGGTGCAGGTTGATGGAGAACTTCTGACTTCTTCAAGCTGAGCTCCAGCCCAAAGAGCTCAGCAGCATCTGCAAAGCAGGATGTTAAACGCTGCAGAGCTGCTTCTGTGTGGGCAACAAGGGCAGCATCATCAGCATAAAGCACTTCTCAGACAAGATGGTTTAAGGTCTTGGTGTGGGCCTTCAGTCACCTTAGGTTGAAAAGGCTCCCATCAGTACGGTATCGAATGTAGATCCCGTCCTGATCATCGAGGTCTGCTGTGGCCATTTGGAGCATCACTAGTGCTGCCTGATGAATTAGGGATTTGCTCCCATTCTGCCATTGCTATGCAGGCCATGCCAACCCAGCAGGCAAGGAGGGTATTTTGACCCTTTCAGTACATTAGTCACATTTTCTCTATTGCAGAGTAGAGCAGCAAAATGCACAATAAGGTCTTCCTTTGGCCTATAGGAGGGGTTGGGTGTTCTGTCTCCTTGCAACACAGCAGCACAAACAGTGTTGGGATAGACTGTAACTGTACAGAGTTGTGAAAACATATTTGTTGTGTTTGAGGTGCATTGCATGAAAACTCCACGTGTCCTTCAAAGAACATTTTCTGAAGGCAGAATCAAAATGAACTGGTGGAAAAGACATTGAATTTTTTTCTCCTGAGTCTTGTTTCTGATTCTGGAGGCTTCTTAATGAAGTGGAAAGCTATCCCCTCATAACTTTCCTTTTTTGTATGAGCACATTTGCATTCTGTCTTGATGTTTTCCCTTCTACTCCCTGAACTGTGTTTGAGCAGTGTTTGAGTGTGTGCCTATTCCTTTTAAAAAGGACTGTCACACCATCTCTAATAACTGATTTTTTGAATGATGTCTGTGAGGAATGGAATATTCAGAAAGCCTCACGCTGTGTTGTGCTGAAGATATAAACTGTAACACTGTAAACTGGGATACCCTTGAGTGTAAAAACTGACATAATGTGTAAAAGTGAAATAAAGAGAGTACCTTAATTCCTGGCGTGGAGACAGAAGTCTTTGTAGGGAAGTTCTTTCTGGGAAAGCTCTGCCAAGTTTTTTCAAAAGCCTGGGAGTTTTTTTCTCAATATGCCCTCTGAGTGAGATAACGGTTGGGGGGTACATGTCTTGAGTCTGGAGATGCAGGCGATAGAGCGTTCAGTGCCGTGCCTGTGCTGTTACCGCTGCGCTGCCGCTGCAGAGGCTCCGGGCGGGTTCGGGGAAGGCGGGTCAGTCTTTCCGGGCTCAGCCTCTGCCTCACCCTGCGATGGGAAACGACTTGTGCGGCTTTTACCGCCGCATTTCTCGAAAGGGGCTGACTCGCGTGCCGGGCGCCGAGCGCTCTCGGCTTCCCGCGGGCTGTGGGCAGCGGGGAACAGGAACAGACGAGGGGGACGTCCAGTTGCTCCCCGTGTTATCGTACTCCAGCGGCGGCCCCGCAAGGCTCATCCCGACCCTTGTCGGCATTTCCATCCCCGCTTCCATGTGCGCGCGTCCTGCCCCGGGCTCAGCCGAGGGCGAGCGGCGGCACCGCGCGTGTGCGCGCGTGTCCGTGGGCCGGGCCGAGCGGCAGCGCGGGCAGCGGGCGGCGGCGGGCGCAGTCCCAGCGCGCACCGCTGGGTGGTGGTCTCGGCTAAGGCGCCGCCGAGCCCGACCCAGCCCAGCTCAGCACAGCCAAGCCCAGCCCAGCTCACAACAGCCCAGCCGGGCGGAGCGGGCAGCGGCTGCGGCAGCGACCGCTGGGTCTGCCAGCCCATCCTGGGACACCGCGGCTGCACTCCGGGCTGCCGAACCGACCGGAATACAGAGGGAGCAGAAGGGCACCCGACCGCTGCCGCTTTCTGCGGGGACTACGCGAGAGATCCGCGAGAAGGAGATCGGACACCGCCGCCGCCGGAGCCGGAGGAGGGCCATGGCGATGGCAAGGCAAGTGCTTTGTGTGTGTGCTTTGCTCTCCGTGCCGCTCGCTCGCTCGCAGCCCATCCGCTACTCCGTGGCCGAGGAGGCGGACAGCGGCTCCCTCGTAGGCAACCTGGCGCAGGACGCGGCGCTGCCGCCGGCGCAGCTCTCGGCTCGCCGCGCCCGCCTGCTGGCCGAGGACGGCCGGCAGCACTTTCGCCTCGACCGCGCCAGCGGCCGCCTCGTCGTGGCCGACAGGCTCGACCGGGAGCAGCTGTGCGCCCAGTCCGACACCTGCACGCTCGCCTTCGAGCTGCTGCTGGCCGACCCGCTGCAGTTCTTTCGGGTCGAGGTGGCCCTGCACGACATCAATGACCATTCACCCGTTTTCCCCGAGGAAAGTGTCACTTTTGACATCCCCGAAACGAGCGAGCCTGGCTCTCGTTTCCCTCTGGAGGTTGCCCGGGACCTTGATATCGGCAGCAACAGCATCCAGGCATACAGCATCTCTCCCGAGAACGAGTACTTTAGTGTCTCCTATGGGAGCGGGATTAAGGGCAAGAAGTATGTTGAACTTGTTTTGGAAAAGCCGTTAGACAGAGAGGAGCAGGCAGAGATGCATTTCAGTCTCATTGCCGTGGACGGGGGCTCTCCACCCAGGAGTGGGACCACCCAAATTCACATTGTAATTCTGGATGCCAATGACAACGCTCCAGTCTTCACACAGGAGCTGTATGATGTGCAGGTTTTGGAAAACGCACCACAGGGCTCTGTGGTCCTGACAGTGTTGGCAACTGATCGGGATGTTGGAGTTAATGGAGACATCTCCTACCAGTTCAGCCAGAGTGACTCAGCCTTTCACATTGATCCCATAACGGGTGAAATTAAACTCACAAAGCCTCTAGACTTTGAAGCAGCAGACACTCATGAACTCAGTGTGAAGGCCAGAGATGGGGGGGGCCTTTCAGCAATCTGCAAGGTGTTGGTGGAGGTGTTGGATGTGAATGACAATGCCCCGGAGCTGGTGGTCAGTTCCTTCAGCAGTCCCCTCCCCGAGAACTCAGCGCCTGGCACGGTCGTTGCCCTCTTCACTGTCAGGGACCGCGATGCCGGGGCCAACGGCAAGGTCTCCTGTGCCCTCGACGATCAGCTCGTCTTCTCCCTGCGCCCAGCCTATAAGAATTACTACGAGCTGGTGACCGTCAGTGCCCTGGACCGCGAGGAGACGGCTCAGTACATCGTGACGGTGACAGCAGCAGACGCGGGCTCCCCTCCTCTGACGAGCAGCCACACCTTCACCGTGGCCATCTCGGACGTCAATGACAACGCGCCTGTCTTCAACCAGAGCTCGTACACCATGTACGTGCGTGAGAACAATGTGCCCAGCGTGCTGGTTGGAGCCGTGAGTGCCGCAGATGCCGACGTGGGGCTCAACGCCAAGGTGACCTATTCGCTGTCAGCGGGGCAAGCGGCGGAGCGGCCTTGGTGCTCGTGCCTGTCGGTGAACTCGGAGAGCGGGCAGGTGTTTGTGCTGCGAGCCCTGGACTACGAGCAGCTGAGGCAGAGCGAGGTGGTGGTGAGCGCCTCTGACGCGGGCTCTCCCCCGCTGCGAGCCAACGTCACCGTCCGCCTGCTGGTGCTGGACGAGAACGACAACGCCCCGCTCGTGCTCTACCCGGCGCCCGACAGCGGCCCGGCCTCCAGCGAGCTGGTGCCCGTGTCGGCTGAGGCGGGCTACCTCGTCTCCAAAGTGGTGGCCGTCGACGCCGACTCTGGGCAGAAATCGTGGCTCTCCTAACAAACACTGCTTCAGGAGGACCACCGACCCAGGGCTCTTTGCCGTGGCTGCCCAAAGCGGCGAGGTGAGGCTCAGGAGGCCCGTGACAGACAGAGACAGCGTCAAGCACAAGCTCGTCGTCCTGGTGCGAGACAACGGCCGCCCACCCCTCTCAGCCACCGCCGCTCTCAGCGCACTCCTGCTCAAGGACTTCTCCGACCTGCGCCGACCGCACGGCAGCCCCGCCACCGACGACCAGCCCGGCTCCCTCACCACCTACTTGATCCTTGCCTTGGTCTCCGTCTCCCTGCTCTTCCTCGCCTCCACAGCAGCCTTCGTGGCTCGCAGGCTGTGCAAGAGAAAGGAGCTGAAGGCTGCCCACGTGCTTGACGGGGCCGACAACTTGCCGAGCGGCCTGGCCGAGGCAGCTGCTGCAGGGACCCTGCCCCACCCCTACTGCTACGAGATCAGCCTCACCACGGGCTCGGGCAACAGCGAGTTCAAGTTCCTCAAGCCCTTCGGCCCCGGCCTGACACCACAGCCCTGGGCCATGGCCGGGGGCCCCAGTGAGGAACAGGTTTTCCCTTGTGTCCCTGTCCCCACAGAGGA
>NW_024103757.1:0-19172 GCF_003945595.2 Pipra filicauda | reverse complement strand
CCGAACCCCGACTAAACTCGCTCCCCCCCCACTAGCTCCGGCCCCCGACCCCGACTAAACTCGCTCCCCCCGACTAGCTCCGGCCCCCGACCCCGACTAAAGTCCCCCCGACTAGCTCCGGCCCCCGACCCCGACTAAACTCGCTCCCCCCGACTAGCTCCGGCCCCCGACCCCGACTAAACTCGCTCGCCCCGACTAGCTCCGGCCCCCGACCCCGAGCCGCTCCGGCCCCCGACCCCGAGCCGCTCCGGCCCCCGACCCCGAGCCGCTCCGGCCCCCGACCCCGGTCCAGCCCGCCCCTCTTCAGTTTTCGTCGCGCCGCTCCAGCCCGCGTCCTAATCCCATATTAACTGTGAACCCAATACTGACTACAATACCTGCTCTCATTAACAGTCCTTTCCTCGGGCAAGCTCTTCCCCCATTCTTATTTTAAGACGGAGATGCCACTCAGGTGCTGCTGCTCCCAGAGCTTTTATACCGTCGGGGATTGGGCTGCTCCCTTTCCCCCGGGGCCTCACGGGAAGGGAGGTGGGCACGGCCAGGGGTATATTAACCCCAGCCTTTCCAAGGGAGGTCATTCAGCAGTCGGGCTTCAAAGAGGTAAGTGTTCTCCCTTTGTTTTCTTGAATGGGACTTTTCATTAAGGTATTTCTGTTTTATTGAAACTTGAGCTTTGGTGTCCAAAGATGCAGAGCTGTATATGCGTTGACGAGGATTACACTCAAATGCAGGGCTTTTAAATTTAATATTTTTGTGTTCCATAATGGTAAGATACATTTGTAATGTGTTATCTTTTTTCTTTTCCTTAGAAACCTTGCATCTTTTGGGATCTCCTGATCATCTCGACTGCAGTTTGGCATTTTTTCATCAGTGTTATCCAGTCCTCAGGTGAAGTTGCTCTGTGTTGAAGATGCTACAGACACCCAGGTGTGCAAGTAGTCAGTGGGGGGTTACAGCCCACAGATGGAGTGAGGGCTGGGGTGCCAGGTTAAGAATTGCCAGGGGTGTTTTGAAGGTAGTATGGGTGGAAAGCAGTGTCCAGGAGCCCCCTAAATGCCTGTGAAGGCACCCACTGACTTTTCAAATGTGCCACTTCAGTTTTCCTCTCCTTCCCCCAGATATTCTGTGCAATTACAGCTGCAGTCTTTGGCTGCAGGCAGTGACCCTGGGTGGTTTGCCAAAAGAGAAGGGAGACTTTTTCAGCTCTCCCCCTCTATCTGGGTGACTTTGGTTAGGGTTTCTTTACCATTTCAGAGGGACAGGGTGTAAAGCAGAGTTTGAACAGAACATAGGCCAGAGGAGCAGAGCAAGAAGGTGGGTCATCACCTGATGGCAGCACAAAGATGTGGCTTCTGGCTCCACGTTTACTCACTGCGTTAAGCATTTTCTTGTTTTGCTTTTTGTTTTCAGCTGCAGAGCCCTGGCCCCAGGAGGCTCTAGGCACCGGAGGGGAGGTGATCCGGATGAGTCCCGGTGAGCAAGGTGAGCATTGACTCCAGGACAGAACTGGATGGTCTTTTACAGGTGTTGTGGTGAATCTGTGCACATGCTTTGTTTCTTGTGTTTTCCAGGGGTTCTGCCACCTTCTCACAGACAGTCCAGTGCTTCAGGGCCCCTGCTGGTAAGAGGTCACTGTGGAGGAGAGGTAGGTAGGAGCTCCCCCAGGAAAGCCATCCTTTCAGGCAGTACCTCAGTCTGTACCTTTGCCTTTGGCTTCTTTACTTTGCAGAGAATGTGTGCAGCCTCAGAGGGCCGGAGCCACCTGCCAGTTAGGTGTGATGGTCTTCAGCTGTCCTTGTGAGTAATCTCTTAGTACTACCAGGGTCATCAATTAAGGCTGGAGCTTTCCCAGCTGCAGGTGCCATCCAGCCTGCCTTTGGCCAAGGAGGAGCACTGAGGTTGAGTCAGGGAGGTAGGGAGGAGGTGCTGGGGTCTCCCTTACTTTCAGAAACACCCCATAACTTTTTTTCTCACTCCCCCAGGTATGGCACACGGTGATGGCAGCAGCCTCCGACTGGGGTCGGAGCCAGTGGCCTGAGAACCTCTCAGCTCAGGGGAGGGTGAGTAGCCAATTGCAGGGTTATCTCCCACGTGCTGCCCAACTCTTGTCTCAGTTTCTGTTTTCTTTCTCCCAGCGACCGAGTCAGGGATCACAGGACCCTCTGAGCCAGCCGGGCGTCCTTCCTTCACATCGAAGATGGATTCACATCCCCAGCTGTGGGAAAGATAAGTGGAGGGCTCCCACCTGGAGAGGGGATGGGAGCTGGGTCCAGTTTTATGGTTAGGAGGGAGGGATTGTCAAATGAGCAGAGGGGAAAGGGTCTGCCCTAACAGGCCCTTGGCACACATAGGAGGAGCAGTTTACTTTTCATCATGGAGTAGGATGTGCAGGGCAGAGCAGTTCAGGTCTGTGTCGTGTCCTTTGTCCGGTCTGTGTTTCGTGTCTTACACTTCACAGTCAGGGTGTCTTTGCTTCCTACACTCCAAGGTCTTATCTGAGATGCCAAGGCATCATTCCTAGAGTCTTGAACCTCTGCACTGCCCAGCCCAGTGCCCATACCATCCGTTCTTTGGCTCACTAGCTTGGACGTGCATCGGAATCGCATCTGAGAAGTGTCAGGTCAGGTGTCTTTTACAGCCTCCTCACAGGTTGTATCGGTGGCTGTGCCGTGCAGTCATCCCTTGTCATCCCACCTGGGACTTGTGAGAATCTAAGAAGATTCTGAGCATAGCCTTGTCTCCCATCCATCTCAGCAATTTTGTAGGCAGTTCTTGTCCCAGGCCATTCTGTTCGAGTGTCTTTTCAGGCTCCTCAGAGCCTCCTCCGTTCAGTCTCGCCGTATCCTCCGTCTTCTCGTGCGGCAGCACATCCGTTTTGGCGTCGTTCTTTTCTCAGAGTTCTCTCTCCTGGTTGCACCACAGCCCTTGTCTGGAAATGTGTCCTTGGAGTTTGTGTTGGGCCTGGAACTGCTCTGCCCTGCAGTGTAGACTTGGGGGTAGGTGGAGTAGAAAGGAGACCTCCCAGTTACCCTGTGGATAGGCTCAGGCACTGAGGGCAGGGCCTTAAAGTGAGGTCAGTGTTTGTTTGTGCAGGTTGTCTTTGGACCCCAGAGGGCTTGTCTAAGGAGAAATTAGAATTGCACAGCAGTTAAGGTCCCCCTGTCTATGTGGCTGACTTTGCTAACTCATTTCTTTGCAGCATCAGATGGACTGGATGTAAAGCAGAGATGAACAGAGGAGGCTGGAGGAGCACAGTCAGAAGGTGGGTCCTCATGTGAGGTCAGAGCCAAGACATGACTTTTGGGCCTAGGTTTACTTGATCATTTGGATGGTTTGGTGGTTTAGTTTTGGTTTTTTGGTTTTTTTTAAGATGCAGAGCCCTCGGCCCAACAGATGATAGGCACCAGAGGGTAGGTGAGCCCGGTGAGGAAGGTGAGCAGTGACTGCAGGACAAAACTAGCTGCTCTTTTGCAGGTGGTGTACTTGTGGTGAATCTGTGTACATACTTGGTTTTTTGTTTTACAGGCAGTGCACAGACTTCTAACGCGCAGTCCAACGTGACGGGGACCCTGCCTGTAAGAGGTCACGGTCAAGGGGTGTCAGACAGAAGCTGCCACGGGAGCAGCAAACTCTTGGGCAGTATCTCAGTACTCACACTTGCCTCTGGGTTTTTTTGCAGGAGATGTACACAGCCTCACAGGGCCGAAGCCAACTCACAGTGAGGTGACGGACACAGTTTGGTCCTCTGGAGCTGCCCTTGTAGGTGATCTCCGAGTATTGAAAGGATCAGCAACGAAGCACTGAGCTTTTTGGATTGCAGGTGCCATCCGGGTAACCTTTGGGAGCAGATGAGCATTGGAGGTGAGTCGGGGAGGCAGCAGGAGGAGCGGGGATCCACTGCAGCTTTAGAGATGCCCTCTAATTTTGTCTCTCTCTCTCTCTCTCTCTCTCTCTCTCTCTCTCTCTCTCTCTCTCTCAGGTATCCCAGAAGATGACAGCACGTTGTCCAAGTCTGGTCAGAGTCAGCGACCCAAGGACCTGCCTGGGTGACAGTGAGTAGAGGGATCGTGGGGGCTGGGGCCTGGTGCCACACTCCTCAGATCTGGTGTCTGGTTTTCTTTCTCACAGCTGACTCCGAGTAGTGTGACGATGGCAGGAACCTCTGAGGCAGCCCTGGTGCCCCTCCTGTGCATCCAAGATGGATTGGCATCCCCTGCTCTCGGCAAGATAAGTGCAGGGCAAAGACCCAGAGAGGGGTTGGGAGTGGGTGCAAGTGTGTGCCTCACCTGGAGGGATTTTTGCAATTAGTCTGGTGCAGGGGGTATCCTGGGACAGGTTATTTGGACACATCAAAGGAAGGGCTTTTTTTTTATCATGGGATTCCCGTGTGCAGGGCAGAGCAGTTCCAGTCTGTGTCATGTCCTTTGTCTGCTCCGTGTTCTGTGTCACGTGGTGTGTGTGGTCACAGGTGTGGGGTGTGTCACTTGGGGTCAGCCTGGACCTGCTCTGCCCTGCTCCGTGGATCAGTGGGTGGATGGAATGTGGCTCCGAGTCTCAGGTCAGCATGTCAGTTCCCTTAGACAGTGGAGCCGATGGCTGTCCAGTCTGTGAGCAGGATGGTCTTGCGATGCCCTGCTTGGGTGTATAGAGTCCTGGCTGGGTAGAGTAGGAACCAGTGTCTAGGGTTTAGAGGTTTTTAGCTTTCCTTGTGAGCAATCCCTGAATGTTTGAGAGCTGAGTGTTTGAGCATTTGCCCATTTCATTTGCAGGGGGGGTGTTGGGAGCAGCTGAAGAGAGAGGAGCCTTGTAGGTGAGTTGGGGAGGCAGCAGGAGGAGCGGGGATCCCCTGCAGCTTTAGAGATGCCTTCTAAGTTTGTGTCTCACTCACTCAGGTATCCCGGAACGTGACATCCACAGTGTCCGACTCCGGTCAGGGCCTGGGTGCTGGTGAGTAGGGGGATCACTGGGGTTTGAGCCCCATGCCACACAACTCAGGTATTGCTTGTGGTTTTCTTTCTTGCAGTTGACTCTGAGTAGTCTGATGATGGCAGGAACCTCTGAGGCAGCCCTGGTGCTCCTCCTGTGCATCAAAGCTGGATTGGCATCCCCGGCTCTCGGCAAGATAAGTTCAGGGCAAAGGCCCAGAGAGGGGTTGGGAGTGGGTGCAAGTGTGTGCCTCCCCTGGAGGGATTTTTGCAATTAGTCCGGTGCAGGGGGTATCCTGGAACAGGTTATTTGGAGACATCAAAGGAAGGGCTTACTTTTTATCATTGGATTCCCGTGTGCAGGGCAGAGCAGTTCTGGTGTGTGTCACATCCTTTGTCTCGTGCGTGTTTGGTGTCACGTGGTGTGTGTGGTCACGGGTGTGGGGTGTGTCACTTGGGGTCAGCCTGGACCTGCTCTGCCCTGCTCCGTGGATCAGTGGGTAGATAGAATATTGCTCCGAGTCTGACATCAACGTCAGTTCCCTTAGACAGTGGAGCCGATGGCTGTCCAGTCTGTGAGCAGGATGGTCTTGCGATGCCCTGCTTGGGTGTCTAGAGTCCCGGCTAGGTAGAGTAGCAGAGAGTGTGTAGGGTTTGGAGGTTTTTGGCTTTTGTTGTGAGCAATCCCTGAATGTTTGAGAGCTGAGTGTTTGAGCATTTGCCCATTTCATTTGCAGGGGCGGGGTTGGGAGCAGCTGAAGAGAGAGGAGCCTTGTAGGTGAGTTGGGGAGGCAGCAGGAGGAGCGGGGATCCACTGCAGCTTTAGAGATGCCCTCTAATTTTGACTCTCTCTCTCTCTCTCTCTCTCAGGTATCCCAGAAGATGACAGCACGTTGTCCAAGTCTGGTCAGAGTCAGCGACCCAAGGACCTGCCTGGTGACAGTGAGTAGAGGGATCGTGGGGGCTGGGGCCTGGTGCCACACTCCTCAGATCTGGTGTCTGGTTTTCTTTCTCACAGCTGACTCCGAGTAGTGTGACGATGGCAGGAACCTCTGAGGCAGCCCTGGTGCTCCTCCTGTGCATCCAAGATGGATTGGCATCCCCTGCTCTCGGCAAGATAAGTGCAGGGCAAAGACCCAGAGAGGGGTTGGGAGTGGGTGCTAGTGTGTGCCTCACCTGGAGGGATTTTTGCAATTAGTCTGGTGCAGTGGGTATCCTGGGACAGGTTATTTGGACACATCAAAGGAAGGGCTTTTTTTTTATCATGGGATTCCCGTGTGCAGGGCAGAGCAGTTCCAGTCTGTGTCATGTCCTTTGTCTCCTCCGTGTTCTGTGTCACGTGGTGTGTGTGGTCACAGGTGTGGGGTGTGTCACTTGGGGTCAGCCTGGACCTGCTCTGCCCTGCTCCGTGGATCAGTGGGTAGATAGAATATTGCTCTGAGTCTCCCATCAACATGTCAGTTCCCTTAGACAGTGGAGCCGATGGCTGTCCAGTCTGTGAGCAGGATGGTCTTGCGATGCCCTGCGTGGGTGTCTAGAGTCCCGGCTAGGTAGAGTAGCAGAGAGTGTGTAGGGTTTGGAGGTTTTTGGCTTTTGTTGTGAGCAATCCCTGAATGTTTGAGAGCTGAGTGTTTGAGCATTTGCCCATTTCATTTGCAGGGGCGGTGTTGGGAGCAGCTGAAGAGAGAGGAGCCTTGTAGGTGAGTTGGGGAGGCAGGCAGCAGGAGGAGCGGGGATCCACTGCAGCTTTAGAGATGCCCTCTAATTTTGTCTCTCTCTCTCTCTCTCTCTCTCAGGTATCCCAGAAGATGACAGCACGTTGTCCAAGTCTGGTCAGAGTCAGCGACCCAAGGACCTGCCTGGGTGACAGTGAGTAGAGGGATCGTGGGGGCTGGGGCCTCGTGCCACACTCCTCAGATCTGGTGTCTGGTTTTCTTTCTCACAGCTGACTCCGAGTAGTGTGACGATGGCAGGAACCTCTGAGGCAGCCCTGGTGCCCCTCCTGTGCATCCAAGATGGATTGGCATCCCCTGCTCTCGGCAAGATAAGTGCAGGGCAAAGACCCAGAGAGGGGTTGGGAGTGGGTTGCAAGTGTGTGCCTCACCTGGAGGGATTTTTGCAATTAGTCTGGTGCAGGGGGTATCCTGGGACAGGTTATTTGGACACATCAAAGGAAGGGCTTTTTTTTATCATGGGATTCCCGTGTGCAGGGCAGAGCAGTTCCAGTCTGTGTCATGTCCTTTGTCTGCTCCGTGTTCTGTGTCACGTGGTGTGTGTGGTCACAGGTGTGGGGTGTGTCACTTGGGGTCAGCCTGGACCTGCTCTGCCCTGCTCCGTGGATCAGTGGGTGGATGGAATGTGGCTCCGAGTCTCAGGTCAGCATGTCAGTTCCCTTAGACAGTGGAGCCGATGGCTGTCCAGTGTGTGAGCAGGATGGTCTTGCGCTGCCCTGCTGGGGTGTAGGAGTCCTGGCTGGGTAGAGTAGGAACCAGTGTCTAGGGTTTAGAGGTTTTTAGCTTTCCTTGTGAGCAATCCCTGAATGTTTGAGAGCTGAGTGTTTGAGCATTTGCCCATTTCTTTTGCAGGGGGGGTGTTGGGAGCAGCGGAAGAGAGAGGAGCCTTGTAGGTGAGTTGGGGAGGCAGCAGGAGGAGCGGGGATCCCCTGCAACTTTAGAGATGCCTTCTAAGTTTGTGTCTCACTCACCCAGGTATCCTGGAACGTGACATCCACAGTGTCCGACTCCGGTCAGGGCCTGGGTGCTGGTGAGTAGGGGGATCACTGGGGTTTGAGCCCCATGCCACACAACTCAGGTATTGCTTGTGGTTTTCTTTCTTGCAGTTGACTCTGAGTAGTCTGATGATGGCAGGAACCTCTGAGGCAGCCCTGGTGCTCCTCCTGTGCATCAAAGCTGGATTGGCATCCCCTGCTCTCGGCAAGATAAGTTCAGGGCAAAGGCCCAGAGAGGGGTTGGGAGTGGGTGCAAGTGTGTGCCTCACCTGGAGGGATTTTTGCAATGAGTCCGGTGCAGGGGGTATCCTGGAACAGGTTATTTGGAGACATCAAAGGAAGGGCTTACTTTTTATCATTGGATTCCCGTGTGCAGGGCAGAGCAGTTCTGGTGTGTGTCACATCCTTTGTCTCGTGCGTGTTTGGTGTCACGTGGTGTGTGTGGTCACAGGTGTGGGGTGTGTCACTTGGGGTCAGCCTGGACCTGCTCTGCCCTGCTCCGTGGATCAGTGGGTAGATAGAATATTGCTCCGAGTCTGACATCAACGTCAGTTCCCTTAGACAGTGGAGCCGATGGCTGTCCAGTCTGTGAGCAGGATGGTCTTGCGATGCCCTGCTTGGGTGTCTAGAGTCCCGGCTAGGTAGAGTAGCAGAGAGTGTGTAGGGTTTGGAGGTTTTTGGCTTTTGTTGTGAGCAATCCCTGAATGTTTGAGAGCTGAGTGTTTGAGCATTTGCCCATTTCATTTGCAGGGGCGGTGTTGGGAGCAGCTGAAGAGAGAGGAGCCTTGTAGGTGAGTTGGGGAGGCAGCAGGAGGAGCGGGGATCCCCTGCAGCTTTAGAGATGCCCTCTAATTTTGTCTCTCTCTCTCTCTCTCTCTCTCTCTCAGGTATCCCAGAAGATGACAGCACGTTGTCCAAGTCTGGTCAGAGTCAGCGACCCAAGGACCTGCCTGGGTGACAGTGAGTAGAGGGATCGTGGGGGCTGGGGCCTCGTGCCACACTCCTCAGATCTGGTGTCTGGTTTTCTTTCTCACAGCTGACTCCGAGTAGTGTGACGATGGCAGGAACCTCTGAGGCAGCCCTGGTGCCCCTCCTGTGCATCCAAGATGGATTGGCATTCCCTGCTCTCGGCAAGATAAGTGCAGGGCAAAGACCCAGAGAGGGGTTGGGAGTGGGTGCAAGTGTGTGCCTCACCTGGAGGGATTTTTGCAATTAGTCTGGTGCAGTGGGTATCCTGGGACAGGTTATTTGGACACATCAAAGGAAGGGCTTTTTTTTTATCATGGGATTCCCGTGTGCAGGGCAGAGCAGTTCCAGTCTGTGTCATGTCCTTTGTCTGCTCCGTGTTCTGTGTCACGTGGTGTGTGTGGTCACAGGTGTGGGGTGTGTCACTTGGGGTCAGCCTGGACCTGCTCTGCCCTGCTCCGTGGATCAGTGGGTAGATGGAATGTGGCTCCGAGTCTCAGGTCAGCATGTCAGTTCCCTTAGACAGTGGAGCCGATGGCTGTCCAGTCTGTGAGCAGGATGGTCTTGCGCTGCCCTGCTGGGGTGTATGGAGTCCTGGCTGGGTAGAGTAGGAACCAGTGTCTAGGGTTTAGAGGTTTTTGGCTTTCGTTGTGAGCAATCCCTGAATGTTTGAGAGCTGAGTGTTTGAGCATTTGCCCATGTCATTTGTAGGGCCTGGGTGCTGCTGAGTAGGGGGATCACTGGGGTTTGAGCCCCATGCTACACAACTGACGTATTGATTATGGTTTTCTTTCTCACAGCTGACTCCTAGTTGTCTGACGATGGCAGGAACCTCTGAACAAGCCTTGGTGCTCCTCCTGTGCATCAAAGATGGATTGGCATCCCTTGCTTTTGGCAAGATAAGTGCAGGGCAAAGACCCAGAGAGGGGTTGGGAGGGGTTGCAAGTGTGTGCCTGGCCTCGAGGGATTTTTGCAATTAGTCCGGTGCACGGGGTATCCTGTGACAGGTTATTTGGACGCCTCAAAGGAAGGGCTTACTTTTTATCCTTGGGTTCACGTGTGCAGGGCAAAGCAGTTCCAGTCTCTGTCATGTCCTTTGTCTTGTCCATGTTTTGTGTCCTTCGTCTCTTAATTGTTTCACATGGTGTGTGTGGTCACAGGTGTGGGGTGTGTCACTTGGGGTCAGCCTGGACCTGCTCTGCCCTGCTCCGTGGATCAGTGGGTAGATAGAATATTGCTCAGAGTCTGACATCAACGTCAGTTCCCTTAGACAGTGGAGCCGATGGCTGTCCAGTCTGTGAGCAGGATGGTCTTGCGCTGCCCTGCTTGGGTGTCTAGAGTCCTGACTGGGTAGAGTAGGAACCAGTGTCTAGGGTTTAGAGGTTTTTAGCTTTCCTTGTGAGCAATCCCTGAATGTTTGAGAGCTGAGTGTTTGAGCATTTGCCCATTTCATTTGCAGGGGCGGTGTTGGGAGCAGCTGAAGAGAGAAGGGCCTTGTAGGTGAGTTGGGGAGGCAGCAGGAGGAGCGGGGATCCCCTGCAGCTTTAGAGATGCCTTCTAAGTTTGTGTCTCACTCACTCAGGTATCCTGGAACGTGACATCCACAGTGTCCAATTGCGGTCAGGGCCTGGGTGCTGGTGAGTAGAGGGATCACTGGGGTTTGAGCCCCATGCCACACAACTCAGGTATTGCTTGTGGTTTTCTTTCTTGCAGTTGACTCTGAGTAGTCTGACGATGGCAGGAACCTCTGAGGCAGCCCAGGTGCCCCTCCTCTACATCAAGGCTGGATTGGCATCCCCGGCTCTCGGCAAGATAAGTTCAGGGCAAAGGCCCAGAGAGGGGTTGGGAGTGGGTGCAAGTGTGTGCCTCACCTGGAGGGATTTTTGCAATTAGTCCGGTGCAGGGGGTATCCTGGAACAGGTTATTTGGACGCATCAAAGGAAGGGCTTACTTTTTATCATTGGATTCCCGTGTGCAGGGCAGAGCAGTTCTGGTGTGTGTCACATCCTTTGTCTCGTGCGTGTTTGGTGTCACGTGGTGTGTGTGGTCACAGGTGTGGGGTGTGTCACTTGGGGTCAGCCTGGAACTGCTCTGCCCTGCTCCGTGGATCAGTGGGTAGATAGAATATTGCTCAGAGTCTCCCATTACCATGTCAGTTCCCTTAGACAGTGGAGCCGATGGCTGTCCAGTCTGTGAGCAGGATAGTCTTGCGCTGCCCTGCTTGGGTGTCTAGAGTCCCGGCTAGGTAGAGTAGCTGAGAGTGTGTAGGGTTTGGAGGTTTTTGGCTTTTGTTGTGAGCAATCCCTGAATGTTTGAGAGCTGAGTGTTTGAGCATTTGCCCATTTCATTTGCAGGGGCGGTGTTGGGAGCAGCTGAAGAGAGAGGAGCCTTGTAGGTGAGTTGGGGAGGCAGCAGGAGGAGCGGGGATCCCCTGCAGCTTTAGAGATGCCCTCTAATTTTGTCTCTCTCTCTCTCTCTCTCTCTCTCTCAGGTATCCCAGAAGATGACAGCACGTTGTCCAAGTCTGGTCAGAGTCAGCGACCCAAGGACCTGCCTGGGTGACAGTGAGTAGAGCGATCGTGGGGGCTGGGGCCTCGTGCCACACTCCTCAGATCTGGTGTCTGGTTTTCTTTCTCACAGCTGACTCCGAGTAGTGTGACGATGGCAGGAACCTCTGAGGCAGCCCTGGTGCCCCTCCTGTGCATCCAAGATGGATTGGCATTCCCTGCTCTCGGCAAGATAAGTGCAGGGCAAAGACCCAGAGAGGGGCTGGGAGTGGGTGCAAGTGTGTGCCTCACCTGGAGGGATTTTTGCAATTAGTCTGGTGCAGTGGGTATCCTGGGACAGGTTATTTGGACACATCAAAGGAAGGGCTTTTTTTTTATCATGGGATTCACGTGTGCAGGGCAGAGCAGTTCCAGTCTGTGTCATGTCCTTTGTCTGCTCCGTGTTCTGTGTCACGTGGTGTGTGTGGTCACAGGTGTGGGGTGTGTCACTTGGGGTCAGCCTGGACCTGCTCTGCCCTGCTCCGTGGATCAGTGGGTAGATGGAATGTGGCTCCGAGTCTCAGGTCAGCATGTCAGTTCCCTTAGACAGTGGAGCCGATGGCTGTCCAGTGTGTGAGCAGGATGGTCTTGCGCTGCCCTGCTGGGGTGTATGGAGTCCTGGCTGGGTAGAGTAGGAACCAGTGTCTAGGGTTTAGAGGTTTTTGGCTTTTGTTGTGAGCAATCCCTGAATGTTTGAGAGCTGAGTGTTTGAGCATTTGCCCATGTCATTTGTAGGGCCTGGGTGCTGCTGAGTAGGGGGATCACTGGGGTTTGAGCCCCATGCTACACAACTGATGTATTGATTATGGTTTTCTTTCTCACAGCCGACTCCTAGTTGTCTGACGACGGCAGGAACCTCTGAACAAGCCTTGGTGCTCCTCCTGTGCATCAAAGATGGATTGGCATCCCTTGCTTTTGGCAAGATAAGTGCAGGGCAAAGACCCAGAGAGGGGTTGGGAGGGGTTGCAAGTGTGTGCCTGGCCTGGAGGGATTTTTGCAATTAGTCCGGTGCAGGGGGTATCCTGTGACAGGTTATTTGGACGCATCAAAGGAAGGGCTTACTTTTTATCATTGGATTCCGTGTGCAGGGCAAAGCAGTTCCAGTCTCTGTCATGTCCTTTGTCTCGTCCATGTGTTGTGTCCTTCGTCTCTTAATTGTTTCACATGGTGTGTGTGGTCACAGGTGTGGGGTGTGTCACTTGGGGTCAGCCTGGACCTGCTCTGCCCTGCTCCGTGGATCAGTGGGTAGATAGAATATTGCTCCGAGTCTGACATCAACGTCAGTTCCCTTAGACAGTGGAGCCGATGGCTGTCCAGTCTGTGAGCAGGATGGTCTTGCGATGCCCTGCTTGGGTGTCTAGAGTCCCGGCTAGGTAGAGTAGCAGAGAGTGTGTAGGGTTTGGAGGTTTTTGGCTTTTGTTGTGAGCAATCCCTGAATGTTTGAGAGCTGAGTGTTTGAGCATTTGCCCATTTCATTTGCAGGGGCGGTGTTGGGAGCAGCTGAAGAGAGAGGAGCCTTGTAGGTGAGTTGGGGAGGCAGCAGGAGGAGCGGGGATCCACTGCAGCTTTAGAGATGCCCTCTAATTTTGACTCTCTCTCTCTCTCTCTCAGGTATCCCAGAAGATGACAGCACGTTGTCCAAGTCTGGTCAGAGTCAGTGACCCGAGGACCTGCCTGGGTGACAGTGAGTAGAGGGATCGTGGGGGCTGGGGCCTCGTGCCACACTCCTCAGATCTGGTGTCTGGTTTTCTTTCTCACAGCTGACTCCGAGTAGTGTGACGATGGCAGGAACCTCTGAGGCAGCCCAGGTGCCCCTCCTGTGCATCCAAGATGGATTGGCATTCCCTGCTCTCGGCAAGATAAGTGCAGGGCAAAGACCCAGAGAGGGGCTGGGAGTGGGTGCAAGTGTGTGCCTCACCTGGAGGGATTTTTGCAATTAGTCCGGTGCAGTGGGTATCCTGGGACAGGTTATTTGGACACATCAAAGGAAGGGCTTTTTTTTTATCATGGGATTCCCGTGTGCAGGGCAGAGCAGTTCCAGTCTGTGTCATGTCCTTTGTCTGCTCCGTGTTCTGTGTCACGTGGTGTGTGTGGTCACAGGTGTGGGGTGTGTCACTTGGGGTCAGCCTGGACCTGCTCTGCCCTGCTCCGTGGATCAGTGGGTAGATGGAATGTGGCTCCAAGTCTCAGGTCAGCATGTCAGTTCCCTTAGACAGTGGAGCCGATGGCTGTCCAGTCTGTGAGCAGGATGGTCTTGCGCTGCCCTGCTGGGGTGTATGGAGTCCTGGCTGGGTAGAGTAGGAACCAGTGTCTAGGGTTTAGAGGTTTTTAGCTTTCCTTGTGAGCAATCCCTGAATGTTTGAGGGCTGAGTGTTTGAGCATTTGCCCATTTCTTTTGTAGGGCCTGGGTGCTGCTGAGTAGGGGGATCACTGGGGTTTGAGCCCCATGCTACACAACTGACGTATTGATTATGGTTTTCTTTCTCACAGCTGACTCCTAGTTGTCTGACGATGGCAGGAACCTCTGAACAAGCCTTGGTGCTCCTCTTGTGCATCAAAGATGGATTGGCATCCCTTGCTTTTGGCAAGATAAGTGCAGGGCGAAGACCCAGAGAGGGGTTGGGAGGGGTTGCAAGTGTGTGCCTGGCCTGGAGGGATTTTTGCAATTAGTCCGGTGCACGGGGTATCCTGTGACAGGTTATTTGGACGCATCAAAGGAAGGGCTTACTTTTTATCATTGGATTCACGTGTGCAGGACAAAGCAGTTCCAGTCTCTGTCATGTCCTTTGTCTCGTCCATGTGTTGTGTCCTTCGTCTCTTAATTGTTTCACATGGTGTGTGTGGTCACAGGTGTGGGGTGTGTCACTTGGGGTCAGCCTGGACCTGCTCTGCCCTGCTCCGTGGATCAGTGGGTAGATAGAATATTGCTCCGAGTCTGACATCAACGTCAGTTCCCTTAGACAGTGGAGCCGATGGCTGTCCAGTCTGTGAGCAGGATGGTCTTGCGATGCCCTGCTTGGGTGTCTAGAGTCCCGGCTAGGTAGAGTAGCAGAGAGTGTGTAGGGTTTGGAGGTTTTTGGCTTTTGTTGTGAGCAATCCCTGAATGTTTGAGAGCTGAGTGTTTGAGCATTTGCCCATTTCATTTGCAGGGGCGGTGTTGGGAGCAGCTGAAGAGAGAGGGGCCTTGTAGGTGAGTTGGGGAGGCAGCAGGAGGAGCGGGGATCCACTGCAGCTTTAGAGATGCCCTCTAATTTTGTCTCTCTCTCTCTCTCTCTCTCTCTCTCTCTCTCAGGTATCCCAGAAGATGACAGCACGTTGTCCAAGTCTGGTCAGAGTCAGCGACCCAAGGACCTGCCTGGGTGACAGTGAGTAGAGGGATCGTGGGGGCTGGGGCCTCATGCCACACTCCTCAGATCTGGTGTCTGGTTTTCTTTCTCACAGCTGACTCCGAGTAGTGTGACGATGGCAGGAACCTCTGAGGCAGCCCTGGTGCCCCTCCTGTGCATCCAAGATGGATTGGCATCCCCTGCTCTCTGCAAGATAAGTGCAGGGCAAAGACCCAGAGAGGGGTTGGGAGTGGGTGCAAGTGTGTGCCTCACCTGGAGGGATTTTTGCAATTAGTCTGGTGCAGGGGGTATCCTGGAACAGGTTATTTGGACGCATCAAAGGAAGGGCTTACTTTTTATCATTGGATTCCCGTGTGGAGGGCAGAGCAGTTCTGGTGTGTGTCACATCCTTTGTCTCGTGCACGTTTGGTGTCACGTGGTGTGTGTGGTCACAGGTGTGGGGTGTGTCACTTGGGGTCAGCCTGGAACTGCTCTGCCCTGCTCCGTGGATCAGTGGGTAGATAGAATATTGCTCAGAGTCTGACATCAACGTCAGTTCCCTTAGACAGTGGAGCCGATGGCTGTCCAGTCTGTGGGCAGGATGGTCTTGCGCTGCCCTGCTTGGGTGTCTAGAGTCCTGACTGGGTAGAGTAGGAACCAGTGTCTAGGGTTTAGAGGTTTTTAGCTTTCCTTGTGAGCAATCCCTGAATGTTTGAGAGCTGAGTGTTTGAGCATTTGCCCATTTCTTTTGCAGGGGGGGGGTTGGGAGCAGCTGAAGAGAGAGGAGCCTTGTAGGTGAGTTGGGGAGGCAGCAGGAGGAGCGGGGATCCCCTGCAACTTTAGAGATGCCTTCTAAGTTTGTGTCTCACTCACTCAGGTATCCTGGAACGTGACATCCACAGTGTCCGACTCCGGTCAGGGCCTGGGTGCTGGTGAGTAGGGGGATCACTGGGGTTTGAGCCCCATGCCACACAACTCAGGGATTGCTTGTGGTTTTCTTTCTTGCAGTTGACTCTGAGTAGTCTGATGATGGCAGGAACCTCTGAGGCAGCCCTGGTGCTCCTCCTGTGCATCAAAGCTGGATTGGCATCCCTGGCTCTCGGCAAGATAAGTTCAGGGCAAAGACCCAGAGAGGGGTTGGGAGTGGGTGCAAGTGTGTGCCTCACCTGGAGGGATTTTTGCAATGAGTCCGGTGCAGGGGGTATCCTGGAACAGGTTATTTGGAGACATCAAAGGAAGGGCTTACTTTTTATCATTGGATTCCCGTGTGCAGGGCAGAGCAGTTCTGGTGTGTGTCACATCCTTTGTCTCGTGCGTGTTTGGTGTCACGTGGTGTGTGTGGTCACGGGTGTGGGGTGTGTCACTTGGGGTCAGCCTGGACCTGCTCTGCCCTGCTCCGTGGATCAGTGGGTAGATAGAATATTGCTCCGAGTCTGACATCAACGTCAGTTCCCTTAGACAGTGGAGCCGATGGCTGTCCAGTCTGTGAGCAGGATGGTCTTGCGATGCCCTGCTTGGGTGTCTAGAGTCCCGGCTAGGTAGAGTAGCAGAGAGTGTGTAGGGTTTGGAGGTTTTTGGCTTTTGTTGTGAGCAATCCCTGAATGTTTGAGAGCTGAGTGTTTGAGCATTTGCCCATTTCATTTGCAGGGGCGGTCTTGGGAGCAGCTGAAGAGAGAGGAGCCTTGTAGGTGAGTTGGGGAGGCAGCAGGAGGAGCGGGGATCCACTGCAGCTTTAGAGATGCCCTCTAATTTTGTCTCTCTCTCTCTCTCTCTCTCTCTCTCTCTCTCTCTCTCTCTCTCTCTCAGGTATCCCAGAAGATGACAGCACGTTGTCCAAGTCTGGTCAGAGTCAGCGACCCAAGGACCTGCCTGGGTGACAGTGAGTAGAGGGATCGTGGGGGCTGGGGCCTCGTGCCACACTCCTCAGATCTGGTGTCTGGTTTTCTTTCTCACAGCTGACTCCGAGTAGTGTGACGATGGCAGGAACCTCTGAGGCAGCCCTGGTGCCCCTCCTGTGCATCGAAGATGGATTGGCATCCCCTGCTCTCGGCAAGATAAGTGCAGGGCAAAGACCCAGAGAGGGGTTGGGAGTGGGTGCAAGTGTGTGCCTCACCTGGAGGGATTTTTGCAATTAGTCTGGTGCAGGGGGTATCCTGGGACAGGTTATTCGGACACATCAAAGGAAGGGCTTTTTTTTTATCATGGGATTCCCGTGTGCAGGGCAGAGCAGTTCCAGTCTGTGTCATGTCCTTTGTCTGCTCCGTGTTCTGTGTCACGTGGTGTGTGTGGTCACAGGTGTGGGGTGTGTCACTTGGGGTCAGCCTGGACCTGCTCTGCCCTGCTCTGTGGATCAGTGGGTGGATGGAATGTGGCTCCGAGTCTCAGGTCAGCATGTCAGTTCCCTTAGACAGTGGAGCCGATGGCTGTCCAGTCTGTGAGCAGGATGGTCTTGCGATGCCCTGCTTGGGTGTCTAGAGTCCTGGCTGGGTAGAGTAGGAACCAGTGTCTAGGGTTTAGAGGTTTTTAGTTTTCCTTGTGAGCAATCCCTGAATGTTTGAGAGCTGAGTGTTTGAGCATTTGCCCATTTCATTTGCAGGGGGGGTGTTGGGAGCAGCTGAAGAGAGAGGAGCCTTGTAGGTGAGTTGGGGAGGCAGCAGGAGGAGCGGGGATCCCCTGCAGCTTTAGAGATACCTTCTAAGTTTGTGTCTCACTCACTCAGGTATCCCGGAACGTGACATCCACAGTGTCCGACTCCGGTCAGGGCCTGGGTGCTGCTGAGTAGGGGGATCACTGGGGTTTGAGCCCCATGCCACACAACTCAGGTATTGCTTGTGGTTTTCTTTCTTGCAGTTGACTCTGAGTAGTCTGATGATGGCAGGAACCTCTGAGGCAGCCCTGGTGCTCCTCCTGTGCATCAAAGCTGGATTGGCATCCCTGGCTCTCGGCAAGATAAGTTCAGGGCAAAGGCCCAGAGAGGGGTTGGGAGTGGGTGCAAGTGTGTGCCTCACCTGGAGGGATTTTTGCAATGAGTCCGGTGCAGGGGGTATCCTGGAACAGGTTATTTGGAGACATCAAAGGAAGGGCTTACTTTTTATCATTGGATTCCCGTGTGCAGGGCAGAGCAGTTCTGGTGTGTGTCACATCCTTTGTCTCGTGCGTGTTTGGTGTCACGTGGTGTGTGTGGTCACGGGTGTGGGGTGTGTCACTTGGGGTCAGCCTGGACCTGCTCTGCCCTGCTCCGTGGATCAGTGGGTAGATAGAATATTGCTCCGAGTCTGACATCAACGTCAGTTCCCTTAGACAGTGGAGCCGATGGCTGTCCAGTCTGTGAGCAGGATGGTCTTGCGATGCCCTGCTTGGGTGTCTAGAGTCCCGGCTAGGTAGAGTAGCAGAGAGTGTGTAGGGTTTGGAGGATTTTGGCTTTTGTTGTGAGCAATCCCTGAATGTTTGAGAGCTGAGTGTTTGAGCATTTGCCCATTTCATTTGCAGGGGCGGTGTTGGGAGCAGCTGAAGAGAGAGGAGCCTTGTAGGTGAGTTGGGGAGGCAGCAGGAGGAGCGGGGATCCACTGCAGCTTTAGAGATGCCCTCTAATTTTGTCTCTCTCTCTCTCTCTCTCTCTCTCAGGTATCCCAGAAGATGACCGCACGTTGTCCAAGTCTGGTCAGAGTCAGCGACCCAAGGACCTGCCTGGGTGACAGTGAGTAGAGGGATCGTGGGGGCTGGGGCCTCGTGCCACACTACTCAGATCTGGCGTCTGGTTTTCTTTCTCACAGCTGACTCCGAGTAGTGTGACGATGGCAGGAACCTCTGAGGCAGCCCTGGTGCCCCTCCTGTGCATCCAAGATGGATTGGCATCCCCTGCTCTCGGCAAGATAAGTGCAGGGCAAAGACCCAGAGAGGGGGTGGGAGTGGGTGCAAGTGTGTGCCTCACCTGGAGGGATTTTTGCAATTAGTCTGGTGCAGGGGGTATCCTGGGACAGGTTATTTGGACACATCAAAGGAAGGGCTTTTTTTTATCATGGGATTCCCGTGTGCAGGGCAGAGCAGTTCCAGTCTGTGTCATGTCCTTTGTCTGCTCCGTGTTCTGTGTCACGTGGTGTGTGTGGTCACAGGTGTGGGGTGTGTCACTTGGGGTCAGCCTGGACCTGCTCTGCCCTGCTCCGTGGATCAGTGGGTAGATGGAATGTGGCTCCGAGTCTCAGGTCAGCATGTCAGTTCCCTTAGACAGTGGAGCCGATGGCTGTCCAGTCTGTGAGCAGGATGGTCTTGCGCTGCCCTGCTGGGGTGTATGGAGTCCTGGCTGGGTAGAGTAGGAACCAGTGTCTAGGGTTTAGAGGTTTTTAGCTTTCCTTGTGAGCAATCCCTGAATGTTTGAGAGCTGAGTGTTTGAGCATTTGCCCATTTCTTTTGCAGGGGGGTGTTGGGAGCAGCTGAAGAGAGAGGAGCCTTGTAGGTGAGTTGGGGAGGCAGCAGGAGGAGCGGGGATCCCCTGCAACTTTAGAGATGCCTTCTAAGTTTGTGTCTCACTCACTCAGGTATCCTGGAACGTGACATCCACAGTGTCGGACTCCGGTCAGGGCCTGGGTGCTGGTGAGTAGGGGGATCACTGGGGTTTGAGCCCCATGCCACACAACTCAGGTATTGCTTGTGGTTTTCTTTCTTGCAGTTGACTCTGAGTAGT
>NW_024103756.1:0-19224 GCF_003945595.2 Pipra filicauda | reverse complement strand
CCTGGGCACTTCTTGGGCAGCAAGAGTTTTCTGTGGTGGCACCTTTTGTCTGGCAGGAATCTTCAGCTGGATTTCTATTTTCCAGGAGGTGGGCCCGGCCATTGCAGTGCAGGGCTGAAAAAAGGGATCAGCAGCTCTTTCCACCAGCAAAAAAAGTCTGGCCATGTGGCTTGGAGATTCCGTTTTGGGGCCGAAACTGGGCCCCTCTTCGGGCCGCACCGATGTTTCTAGTATAGAGTAGAGCACCTTTTCGGACGGACTCTTCATTTGGACCTTTATTTTTCAGGAGGTGGGCCCGGCCATTGCCGTGCAGGGATAAAACCGGTATCAGCAGCTCTTTCCCCCAGGAAAAATAGTCTGGAACCTTTGGCTTGGAGGTGCAGTTGGTGGGGCAGCCCGGGCATTTCTTGGGCAGCAAGAGGTTTCTGTGGTGGCACCTTTTGTGTGGCAGGAATCTTCATCTGGACTGAATTTTTCAAGAGTTTGGACCGACCATTGCAGTGCAGGGCAAAAAAAAGGGATCAGCAGCTCTTTCCACCAGGAAAAAAAGTCTGGAACCTTTGGCTTCAGGTGTAGTTGTTGAGGCAGCCTGGGCACTTCTTGGGCAGCAAGAGGTTTCTGTGGTGGCACCTTTTGTCTGGCAGGAATCTTCATCTGCACTGAATTTTTCAAGAGGTTGGACCGGCCATTGCAGTGCAGGGCTGGAAAAAGGGAACAGCAGCTCTTTCCACCAGGAAAAAAAGTCTGGAACCTTTGGCCATGAGTTGTAGTTGTTGGGGCAGTCTGGGCACATCTTGGGCAGCAAGAGGTTTCTGTGGTGGCACCTTTTGTGTGGCAGGAATCTTCATCTGGACTGAATTTTTCAAGAGGTTGGACCGGCCATTGCAGTGCAGGGCTGAAAAAAGGGATCAGCAGCTCTTTCCACCAGGAAAAAAAGTCTGGAAGCTTTGACCTTGAGGTGTAGTTGATGGGGCAGCCTGGGCACTTCTTGGGCAGCAAAAGTTTTCTGTGGTGGCACCTTTGTCTGGCAGGAATCTTCATTTGCATTCAATTTTTCAGGAGGTGGAACCAGTCATTGCAGTGCAGGGCTGAAAAAAGGGATCAGCAGCTCTTTCCACCAGGGAAAAAAGTCTGGAAGCTTTCCCTTGGAGGTGCAGTTTGTAGGGCAGCCTGGGCACTTCTTGGGCAGCAAGAGGTTTCTGTGGTGGCACCTTTTGTCTGGCAGGAATCTTCATCTGGACTGAATTTTTCAAGAGGTTGGACCGGCCATTGCAGTGCAGGGCTGAAAAAGGGATCAGTAGCTCTTTCCGCCAAGAAAAAAAGTCTGGAAGCTTTGGATTGGAGGTGCAGTTTTTGTGGCAGCCTGGGCACTTCTTGGGCAGCAAGAGGTTTCTGTGGTGGCACCTTTTGTCTGGCAGGAATCTTCATCTGGACTGAATTTTTCAAGAGGTTGGACCGGCCATTGCAGTGCAGGGCTGAAAAAGGGATCAGCAGCTCTTTCCGCCAAGAAAAAAAGTCTGGAAGCTTTGGCTTCAGGTGCAGTTGGTGGGGCAGCCTGGGCACTTCTTGGGCAGCAAGAGGTTTCTGTGGTGGCACCTTTTGTCTGGAAGGAATCTTCATTTGTAGTAAATTTTTTAGGAGGTGGGACCAGTGATTTCAGTGCAGGGCTGAAAAAAGGGATCAGCAGCTTTTTCCCCCAGGAAAAAAAGTCTTGAACCTTTGGCTTGGAGCTGTAGTTGTTTGGGCAACCTGGGAACTTCTTGGGTAGCAAAGAGATTTCTGTAATGGCACCTTTTGTCTGGCAGTAATCTTTATTTGGACTAAAGTTTTCAGGAGGTGGGACCGGCCTTTACAGTGCAGGGCTGAAAAAAGGGATCAGCAGCTCTTTCCACCAGGAAAAATAGTCTGGAAACTTTGGCTTGGAGATGCAGTTGGTGGGGCAGCCCGGGCACTTCTTGGGCAGCAAGAGGTTTCTGTGGTGGCACCTTTTGTCTGGCAGGAATCTTCATCTGGACTGAATTTTTCAAGAGGTTGGACCGGCCATTGCAGTGCAGGGCTGAAAAAAGGGATCAGCAGCTCTTTCCACCAGGAAAAAAAGTCTGGAAGCTTTCCCTTGGAGGTGCCGTTGGTAGGGCAGCCTGGGCACTTCTTGGGCAGCAAGAGGTTTCTGTGGTGGCACCTTTTGTTTGGCAGGAATCTTCATCTGGACTGAATTTTTCAAGAGGTTGGACCGGCCATTGCAGTGCAGGGCAGAAAAAAGGGATCAGCAGCTCTTTCCACCAGGAAAAAACACGGTCTGGAACCTTTTAGCTTCAGGTGCAGTGGTTTGGGGCAGCCTGGGCAACTTTGGGCCGCAAGAGGTTGCTGTGTGGCTGGACCCTTTTTAGTGGAAGGGTAAATATTTAATTCGTTAATATTTTATAGGAGGTGGGACCGGTCATTCCAGTGCACGGCAGAAAAAAGGGATCAGCAGCTCTTTCCACCAGGAAAAAAAGTCTTGAAGCTTTGGCTTGGAGCTGTAGTTGTTTGGGCAACCTGGGCACTTCTTGGGTAGCAAAGAGATTTCTGTAATGGCACCTTTTGTCTGGCAGTAATCTTTATTTGGACTAAAGTTTTCAGGAGGTGGGACCGGCCTTTACAGTGCAGGGCTGAAAAAAGGGATCAGCCGCTCTTTCCACCAGGAAAAAAAGTCTGGAACTTTGGCTTGCAGGTGGTTTTTGGGGCAGCCCGGGCACTTTTTGGGCAGCAAGAGGTTTCTGTGGTGGCACCTTTTGTCTGGCAGGAATCTTCATTTGTAGTAAATTTGTTAGGAGGTGGGACCGGTCATTCCAGCGCAGGGCTGAAAAAAGGGATCAGCAGCTCTTTCCACCAGGAAAAAACGTCTGGAAGCTCTGGCTTGGAGGTGCAGTTTTTGTGGAAGCCTGGGCTCTTCTTGCGCAGCAAGAGGTTTCTGTGGTGGCACCTTTTGTCTGGCAGGAATCTTCAGCTGGACTGAATTTTTCAAGAGGTTGGACCGGCCATTGCAGTACAGGGCTGAAAAAAGGGATCAGCAGCTCTTTCCACCAAGAAAAAAAGTCTGGAAGCTTTGACCTTGACGTATAGTTGATGGGGCAGCCTGGGCACTTCTTGGGCAGCAAGAGTTTTCTGTGGTGGCACCTTTTGTCTGGCAGGAATCTTCATTTGCATTCAATTTTTCAGGCGGTGGGACCAGTCATTTCAGTGCAGGGCTGAAAAAAGGGATCAGCAGCTCTTTCCCCCAGGAAAAATAGTCTGGAACCTTTGGCTTGGAGGTGCAGTTGGTAGGGCAGCCTGGGCGCTTCTTGGGCAGCAAGACCTTTCTGTGGTGGCACCTTTTTCTGGCAGGAATCTTCATCTGGACTGAATTTTCCATTACGTTGGACCGGGCATTGCAGTGCAGGGCTGAAAAAAGGGATCAGCAGCTCTTTCCACCAGGAAAAAAAAGTCTGGAAGCTTTGGCCTTGAGGTAAAGTTTTTGTGGCAGCCTGGGCACTTCTTGGCGAAGCAAAGAGATTTCCTGGGTGGTACCTTGTTTCTGGCAGGAATTTCATTTGGCTTTCTATTTCCAGGAGGTGGGGACAAGCATTTCAGTGCAGGGCTGAAAAAGGGTATCAGCCGCTCTTTCCCAGGAAGAAAAATTTAGTCTGGAAAACCCGTTGGATTGAGGTTGCAAGTTGGTGGGCAGCCTGGGCACCTTTTTTTTCTTGGGCAGCAAGAGTTTTTTGTGGTGGCACCTTTTGTCTGGCAGGAATCTTCATTTGCATTCAATTTTTCAGGAGGTGGGACCAGTCATTTCAGTGCAGGGCTGAAAAAAGGGATCAGCAGCTCTTTCCCCCAGGAAAAATAGTCTGGAACCTTTGGCTTGGAGGTGCAGTTGGTGTGGCAGCCCGGGCATTTCTTGGGCAGCAAGAGGTTTCTGTGGTGGCACCTTTTGTCTGGCAGGAATCTTCATTGGGATTCTATTTTTCAGGAGGTGGGACCGGCCATTGCAGTGCAGGGCTGAAAAAAGGGATCAGCAGCTCTTTCCACCAGGAAAAAAAGTCTGGAAGCATTGACCTTGAGGTGTAGTTGATGGGGCAGCCTGGGCACTTCTTGGGCAGCAAGAGGTTTCTGTGATGGCACCTTTTGTCTGGCAGGAATCTTCATTTGCATTCAATTTTTCAGGAGGTCGGACCAGTCATTTCAGTGCAGGGCTGAAAAAAGGGATCAGCAGCTCTTTTCACCAGGAGAAATAGTCTGGAACCTTTGGATTGGAGATGCAGTTGTTGGGGCAGCCTGGGCACTTCTTGGGCAGCAAGAGGTTTCTGTGGTGGAACCTTATGTCTGGCAGGAATCTTCATCTGGACTGAATTTTTCAAGAGGTTGGACCGGCCATTGCAGTGCAGGGCTGAAAAAAGGGATCAGCAGCTCTTTCCACCAGGAAAAAACGTCTGGAACCTTTGGCTTGGAGGTGTAGTTGTTGGGGCAGCCTGGGCACTTCTTGGGCAGCAAGAGATTTCTGTGGTGGCACCTTTTGTCTGGCAGGAATCTTCATTTGCATTCAATTTTTCAGGAGGTGGGACCAGTCATTTCAGTGCAGGGCTGAAAAAAGGGATCAGCAGCTCTTTCCCCCAGGAAAAATAGTCTGGAACCTTTGGCTTGGAGGTGCAGTTTTTGTGGCAGCCTGGGCACTTCTTGGGCAGCAAAGAGGTTTCTGTGGTGGCACCTTTTGTCTGGTAGGAATCTTCAGCTGGAGGAAATTTTTTAGGAGGTGGGACCGGTCATTCCAGCGCAGGGCAGAAAAAAGGGATCAGCAGCTCTTTCCACCAGGAAAAAAAGTCTGGAAGCTCTGGCTTGGAGGTGCAGTTTTTGTGGCAGCCTGGGCTCTTCTTGGGCAGCAAGAGGTTTCCGTGGTGGCACCTTTTGTCTGGCAGGAATCTTCAGCTGGACTGAAGTTTTCAAGAGGTTGGACCGGCCATTGCAGTACAGGGCTGAAAAAAGGGATCAGCAGCTCTTTCCACCAAGAAAAAAAGTCTGGAAGCTTTGACCTTGAGGTGTAGTTGATGGGGCAGCCTGGGCACTTCTTGGGCAGCAAGAGTTTTCTGTGGTGGAACCTTTTGTCTGGCAGGAATCTTCAGCTGGATTTCTATTTTCCAGGAGGTGGGACCGGCCATTGCAGTGCAGGGCTGAAAAAAGGGAACAGCATCTCTTTCCACCAGGAAAAAAAGTCTGGAACCTTTGGCTTCAGGTGTAGTTCTTGGGGCAGCCTGGGCACTTCTTGGGCAGCAAGACCTTTCTGTGGTGGCACCTTTTGTCTGGCAGGAATCTTCATTTGTAGTAAATTTTTTAGGAGGTGGGACCGGTCATTCCAGCGTAGGGCAGAAAAAAGGGATCAGCAGCTCTTTCCACCAGGAAAAAAAGTCTGGAAGCTTTGGCTCTGAGGTGCAGTTGTTGGGGCAGCCTGGGCACTTCTTGGGCAGCAAGAGGTTTCTGTGGTGGCACCTTTTGTTTGGCAGGAATCTTCATCTGGACTGAATTTTTCCAGAGGTTGGACCGGCCATTGCAGTGCAGGGCTGAAAAAAGAGATCAGCAGCTCTTTCCCCCAGGAAAAAAAGTCTGGAACCTTTACCTTCAGGTGTAGTTGTTGGGGCAGCCTGGGCACTTCTTGGGCAATAAGACCTTTCTCTGGTGGCACCTTTTGTGTGGCAGGAATCTTCATTAGCATTCAGTATTCCAGGAGGTGGGACCAGTCATTTCAGTGCAGGGCTGAAAAAAGGGGTCAGCAGCTCTTTCCACTAGGAAAAAAAGGCTGGAAGCTTTGACCTTGAGGTACAGTTTTTGGGGCAGCCTGGGCACTGCTTGGGCAGCAAAGAGATTTCTGTGGTGGCACCTTTTGTCTGGCAGGAATCTTCATTTGGATTCTATTTTTCAGGAGGTGGGACCGGCCATTGCAGTGCAGGGCTGGAAAAAGGGATCAGGAGCTCTTTCCACTAGGAAACAAAGTCTGGAAGCTTTGGCTTGGAGGTGCAGTTGGTGGGGCAGCCTGGGCACTTCTTGGGCAGCAAGACCTTTCTGTGGTGGCACCTTTTGTCTGGCAGGAATCTTCATCTGGACTGAATTTTTCAAGAGGTTGGACCGGCCATTGCAGTGCAGGGCTGAAAAAAGGGATCAGCAGCTATTTCCACTAGGAAAAAAAAGTCTGGAAGCTTTGGCCTTGTGGTACAGTTTTTGGGGCAGCATGGGCACTTCTTGGGCAGCAAAGAGATTTCTGTGGTGGTACCTTTTGTTTGGCAGGAATGTTCAGTTGGATTCTCTTTGTCAGGAGGTGGGACCGGCCATTGTAGTACAGGGCTGAAAAAAGGGATCAGCAGCTCTTTCCACCAGCAAAAAAAGTCTGGAAGCTTTGGTTTGGAGGTGCAGTTGTTGGGGCAGCCTGGGCACTTCTTGGGCAGCAAGAGGTTTCTGTGGTGGCACCTTTTGTCTGGCAGGAATCTTCATCCGGACTGAGTTTTTCCAGAGGTTGGACCGGCCATTGCAGTGCAGGGCTGAAAAAAGGGATCAGCAGCTCTTTCCACCAGGAAAAAAAGTCTGGAACTTTGGCTTGGAGGTGGTTTTTGGGGCAGCCCGGGGACTTCTTGGGCAGAAAGAGGTTTCTGTGGTGGCACCTTTTGTCTGGCAGGAATCTTCATCTGGACTGAGTTTTTTAAGAGGTTGGACCGGTCATTGCAGCGCAGGGCAGAAAAAAGGGATCAGCAGCTCTTTCCACCAGGAAAAAAAGTCTGGAAGCTCTGGCTTGGAGGTGTAGTTGTTGGGGCAGCCCGGGCACTTCTTGGGCAGCAAGAGGTTTCTGTGGTGGCACCTTTTGTCTGGCAGGAATCTTCCTTGGTAGTAAATTTTCCAGGAGGTTGGACCGGCCATTGCAGCGCAGGGTAAAAAAAATGGAACAGCAGCTCTTTCCACCAGGAAAAAAAGTCTGGAAGCTTTTCCTTTGAGGTGTAGTTGTTGGGGCAGCCTGGGCACTTCTTGGGCAGCAAGACCTTTCTGTGGTGGCACCTTTTGTCTGGCAGGAATCTTCATCTGGACTGAATTTTTCAAGAGGTTGGACCGGCCATTGCAGTGCAGGGCTGAAAAAGGGATCAGCAGCTCTTTCCACCAGGAAAAAAAGTCTGGAAACTTTGGCCATGAGGTGCAGTTTTTGTGGCAGCCTGGGCACTTCTTGAGCAGCAAGAGGTTTCTGTGGTGGCACCTTTTGTCTGGCAGTAATCTTCATTTGTAGTAAATTTTTTAGGAGGTGGGACCAGTCATTTCAGTGCAGGGCTGAAAAAAGGGATCAGCAACTCTTTCCACCAGGAAAAAAAAGTCTGGAAGCTTTGGCCTGGAGGTAAAGTTTTTGTGGCAGCCTGGGCACTTCTTGGGAAGCAAAGAGATTTCTGTGGTGGCACCTTTTGTCTGGCAGGAATCTTCATTTGGATTTCTCTTTTCCAGGAGGTGGGACCGACCATTGCAGTGTCGGGCTGAAAAAAGGGAAGAGCATCTCTTTCCCCCAGGAAAAAAAGTCTGGAACCTTTGGCCATGAGTTGTAGTTGTTGGGGCAGCCTGGGCAGTTCTCGGGCAGCAAGACCTTTCTGTTGTGGCACCTTTTGTGTGGCAGGAATCTTCAGTTGCATTCAATTTTTCAGGAGGTGGGACCAGTCATTTCAGTGCAGGGCTGAAAAAAGGGATCAGCAGCTCTTTCCACCAGGAAAAAAAGTCTGGAAGCTTTCCCTTGGAGGTGCAGTTGGTAGGGCAGCCTGGGCACTTCTTGGGCAGCAAGAGGTTTCTGTGGTGGCACCTTTTGTCTGGCAGGAATCTTCATCTGGACTGAATTTTTCAAGAGGTTGGACCGGCCATTGCAGTGCAGGGCTGAAAAAGGGATCAGCAGCTCTTTCCGCCAAGAAAAAAAGTCTGGAAGCTTTGGAATGGAGGTGCAGTTTTTGTGGCAGCCTGGGCACTTCTTGGGCAGCAAGAGGTTTCTGTGGTGGCACCTTTTGTCTGGCAGGAATCTTCATCTGGACTGAATTTTTCAAGAGGTTGGACCGGCCATTGCAGTGCAGGGCTGAAAAAAGGGATCAGCAGCTCTTTCCACCAGGAAAAAACGTCTGGAACCTTTGGCTTGGAGGTGCAGTTGGTGGGGCGGCCTGGGCACTTCTTGGGCAGCAAGAGGTTTCTGTGATGGCACCTTTTGTCTGGCAGGAATCTTCATTTGCATTCAATTTTCCAGCAGGTGGGACCAGTCATTTCAGTGCAGGGCTGAAAAAAGGGATCAGCAGCTCTTTCCACCAGGAAAAAAAGTCTGGAAGCTTTGGCTTGCAGGTTGTTTTTGGGGCAGCCCGGGCACTTTTTGGGCAGCAAGAGGTTTCTGTGGTGGCACCTTTTGTCTGGCAGAAATCTTCATCTGGACTGAATTTTTCCAGAGGTTGGACCGGCCATTGCAGTGCAGGGCTAAAATAAGGGATCAGCAGCTCTTTCCACCAGGAAAAAAAGTCTGGAACCTTTGGCTTGGAGGTGCAGTTTTTGATGCAGCCTGGGCACTTCTTGGGCAGCAAGAGGTTTCTGTGGTGGCACCTTTTGTCTGGCAGGAATCTTCACTTGGAGTAAATTTTTCAGGAGGTGGGACCAGTCATTGCAGCGCAGGGCTGAAAAAAGGGATCAGCAGCTCTTTCCACCAGGAAAAATAGTCTGGAAGCTTTCGCTTCAGATGCAGTTGGTGGGGCAGCCTGGGCACTTCTTGGACAGCAAAGAGATTTTCTGTGGTGGTACCTTTTGTCTGGTAGGAATCTTCAGTTTGATTCTATTTTTCAGGAGGTGGGACCGGCCATTGCAGAGCAGGGATGAAAAAATGGAACAGCAGCCCTTTCCCCCAGGAAAAAAAGGCTGGAAGCTTTGGCCTTGAGGTGTAGCTGTTAGGGCAGCCTTGGAACTTCTTGGGCAGCAAAGATCTCTCTGTGGTGGCACCTTTTGTCTGGCAGGAATCTTCAGCTGGATTCAATTTTGGGAGTTATTTTGGCCATTGTAGCGCAGGGCTGAAAAATGGATGAGCAGCTCTTTTCCACAGCAAAGTAAGTCTGGATACTTTGGCTTCAGTTGGAGTTGTCGGTGCAGCCATGGCACTTGTTGGGCAGCAAGAGCTTTCTGTGGTGGCACCTTTTTTCTAGGAGGTGTTTGTTCCCTGTTAGCAAGTCCCTTTTGGCGTCAATCACAGAGCACTGGGACTGCTCACAGGGCATGATGAAGCAAGACACCGGTAGTCGAGAAAGAGGGGCTAGAAAAATAAATTCCTGTATCTAATTGCCTTCCTTAATTACAGAAATTGCTACTCTTGTGACATGATCTGTACTGACCCTGCTAAGGATGTACTTTTGCCCTGACCCCTTGCTCCAGATGTGCCAGGTACACCAAAGGAAACGAGAGAATCTCAGCAAAGCTAAAAATCAGCTCTTATGGCAGTTGACACTCTATGGGGTTTAGCACTGGAGCTCAATCTCTCCGGGATGTCTGGTCCAGAGCAGTTCATTTACTGAATGGTGCTGTTGCTGAACTTCCCTGGGCATGTTGCAATTGGCTACTGAGGCTGAAAGGTTTCCTCAAAGGATTTTTATCTTTTGGAACCACAGGCTGAATTGGAGGGAGAAACTCCAGTATTCTGAAAGTGGAAAGTTGATCAAACAGAAAAGACTGTTTCTTCTACAACACACTTGAAATAGTCCACTTGTAAAAATCACAAAGCTTGAAGCCTACTCAGCAGAGCTGATTCCTCATCTGCACTGATCATCAGCAACTGGCCTCTCTCCTATTTCAGGGTCTCATCTGTGTACACTGGATTAAGGCCTCCTAACTTCTTAAGAAAAGTAGTGTTATAAGCTCACTTTTCTGGCAAGGTTTCCTTAGCAGATGGGTTGAAAAGCAAAACTTTGGTGCCATGACCAAGGAATGCAGAGCGGTGCTAGAGAGCCCAAGGTTGTTTGTGGTGCTACCTTTGCTCCACTCTCTAATAACTTCTGTCCAGATCAGTGCTGGCAACAAGAATTCCAGGTTAACGCTTGTTTCATTTTTCAGGCTTTGCATTTCAAGAATGGGGAGTTGTTATTGGAAACTCTGCCATGGCTGTCAGTAACAGCCTCGGAAAACAGTTTTTCTTATTTCTGAGGGAGAAGTTTCCAACCCAGCTTTGGAGTATGCAAATAGTCGAATGACTTGTTGTACAATTGGAAATAAAAATCCATACATTTGCTCTGATTAATGTCTTCACTAATATTTGGCTAAAGAGTTCTTTTCTTGTTCCCTTCTTTAAAAAATAGAACCCCCAAGCAGAAAGGCGATCTCCTAAAGTGTTGTAACCTTTTAAGTCCGCTTGTGCCACACAACAATAGCATGCCAATATCACATCCAAAGATACAGAATCTTATAGAGATACACACAAATATATACCTAGACATATCTATGTATGTATATCTACTACCTATACATATCTATACATATCTATACAAATACACACAAGAAAGTTTGGGGTTCCTGATGAGAGTTCTACACGGGTAATGAACAGAGGACTGGTTTGATGCGTCATACAACGGGGGGACCAAGAACGTACGTTCTGAGCTTTGATTTACTGTCCTGGTTTGTAACTGCCTGCCTTCCCTTTGGGGGGAACATAGGCCTCTATTTTGCACGGTCTGTTTTGTTTTACTTGGCAGTGTAGACTAGGGGCAGAAGAGTTTTTGGAGCCAAAGAGCTCGATGCAGATTCAGTTCCTTTAGTGGTGCCTAAAACTCAGGAGCTGGACTCCACGGTGCCGGTGGGACCCTCCCAACTCAGCACGTTCCATGATTCCATCAAGTCCAACTGTCAGCCCAGCACTGCCCCAGGAACCCCCAACCCACTAAAGCCTGTCAGCCATGGCCAGATGCCGGCGCCTCTGAAACACCTGCCGGGGTGCTGGCTCCGCCTGGGCAACCCATTGCAGTGCCCGAGCCCCCCCCGACAAACACAGCGAGAAACCTTTCTCCAGGAGCTGACCTGAAGCTCCCCTGCCTCGGCCTCGGGCCACGTCCCCCGGTCCTGCCAGCGCAGGCTCCTTTCCAGCAGCCCCCTCGGCAGAAGGCGGCTCAGGGTTCCCCTCTGCCCCCCCGGCCGGCTCCGCTCCGGCCCCGCTCCCGCCACGGCCCCGCTCGGCTCTGCACGGGGAAGGAACGCGCCCAGCCCCGGCCCGACACCCCCGGGGGCCGCGCACCGGGGGTCCCTGCCCGGGGGTCACTTGCCAGGGGTTGTTCACCGCGGGTCATTCACCGGAGGTCCCTCCCCAGGGGTCACTTACCGGGGCTTCTTCCCCGCGAGTCGCTCACCGGCTGTCACTTACTGGGGGTCACTCGCCGGGTGTCGCTCAGCAGCAGCCACTCGCCGGGGGCCGCGCACGGGGGGTCCCTCCCCCGGGGCCGCGCACCGGGGGCCACTCGCCGGGGGTCTCTCCCCCGGGGGCCGCTGCCCGGAGGTCGCTCAGCGGCCGCGCTCCCGCTCCCGGCCTCGCCCGCTCCCACCCCCAACCAAACCCCAACAAACGCCCCTCTCGGCCCCGCCCCCGCCCCGCCCAATCCCCGCCTCGCCCCGCCCACTCCGCCGCCTCCCATTGGCTGCGCACCTTCGGCCGTGGAGCGAGGAGCGCGCGAGGAGCGTTGCCTGGAAACCGGCGAGGGAATCCCGGGAATCCTCGAGGCGCCGGCGCTGCCCCGCCACTCCTGGAGCGAGCGGCCGTGCCCGCGCGGGGAGCGGGCACTCAGCGCCTGGCTGCGGCCGCCACAACGGCCAGGGAAGCAGGCGCGCGGAAGGCGGGCTTCGGCCCCCGGCCAGCCAGGAGCCCTAAAAAGAACAAAAGTGTTGAAAGGGAGGGAACTCATCGCACCATCACAGAACATGCTGAGGTGCAAGGGACCCACGAGGAGCGTCGAGTGCAAGCCTTTGCCCGGCACAGGACCGACCCCAAGAGTCACTCCGTGTGCCTCAACTCTGCCAGCCTTGCTGCTGTGACCACTGCCCTGGGGAGCCTGGTCCAGTGCCAACCACCCTCGCAGGGAAGAACCTTTCCCAAATATCCACCCTAAACCCACGTGAAAAAAACCCATTTGCAACCAAAAAAAAAAAAGTTTCTATTTTCTTCCTTCCCTTTCTCCTTCTTTAGTGTTTACACAACAGTACTGCAGTGCCCTACTGGCTCAAAACTGAACTACTTGAAGTCCTTGCCGTATAGGCTGGATTTTGTCCCATAGGCAGAGGCTAATCTGTCTGCAGGCCACCAGGACTGCCAGAGCTTGGGGAAGGGATGGAGGCTATCGCAGGAAGGAACAGAGATGCGGAGATATTCCCTGATATTCTACTCTAGAGGCGGCTCAAGAGACAGCCCTGCAGTTGGAAACACTTGCCTTCGTCATTGGACGATCTTGTCCAGCAGCACAGAAAGGATCTTCTCCTCCGGCAAAGCCGCAGCTTCCCGGGAGCTGTGGATTGAGAACCGGTGTCTTGGGGACAAGAGTTGCTGGGCCACCTGCTCCTGGGAATCTTAGACTGCAATGGCCTGGGCTCCCACTCCTACCCGCAGCCTTTTGCTGCCATGTGCATCCTCGGCGAGGAGCGGGCTCTGCTCTTCCCCGCCCCTCCCCGGCAGCAGGGAGACCTGGCCAGAGGGGCTCCCGTGTGTGACTCCGGCAGGTCTCCCAAAGGCTCTGGGAGGGATGGAGTCTGTTGCCAGAAGTAACTGAGAGGCCGAGTGTAGCAGTTCGTTTGGATACATGTCCGGAATAAAGACAAGTGCCAGAAATATTCAAACACACAAAATATCTTTTATTACAGTGAGAATAAAAATAATAGTAATAAACTTAGCAAGAGGAATTAAAAACTAAAAAAAAAGGATACAAAATAACTACCTTATCGGGTGGCATTCAAACAAATACTACGAACAGCATTTAATACAGTATTAACTAGTGAAAAGGGATACCAAAAAAGGATCTTAACACAATAGTATGGATAACACGATACTGGTTAGTAAAGAGGGAAACTAAAGGAAAACTACTATAAACATAAAAGGGGAATTAAAGGAACACTAAAAGGATATTAAAAAGTTTGTTCTCTCAGTTGCTTCCTATCAAAAAACTGTGCTTACCCACACAGACAGGCCAGGGCTGTCAGGATCTGCAGCAGCTGGTCGGTACCCGTGCTTAGCGGGCGTCCCCGCGGAGCAACACAGTCTCGGTGGTAGGATGAGGATCGCTCAACTCAGCAGTCCCGACACCCCATTTTTATCAGTTCCACGTTACACTACGTAGGGCCAGGGCGCAGTATAAGGTGAGGCCTGAATGGCAGCCAAACACCGCCTAATCATTACCTAATGGCAACAGTCTGCGCGTGCCCTACTTGTAGGGCAAGGGGCGAGCGACCCCTGCCCACATAATCTTCCTCCCATCATCATCTTTCTCACCCCTATGTAGGACCTCTACCACTGCGTTTCAGGGGTAGATGTATCTATCTTGCAATAGGTAGCAAAACCAAGGAAGAACTCGGCTCTGATAATAGGGGATATCAAGCTGACTTGCTAAAAAGCACAATGGACCTCACAATTAGCTTGTGCCATGAAGTTACATTGTACCATACTCTAGCTGGTTTCACATCCTACTATGATTTCGTTCTCACGCCTCTATGCTCCATTGCTCATCTAATTCAAAAGTACCCCCCTTACACCGAGATACTCCGTCCCCTGCTCTTGCCATACTGGATCGGGCAAGAGCCCTGGAGTCGGGAACACCTGCTTTTGCCATAGGAGACAACGCAGCACGTGTTCCTGCACAGGATCCTGATGTGGCACTGGGAGAGCATCAAGGGACGCATGGATTGGGCACCTCATATTTGGGATCAAGTGTCATTTGACTTCAATTTTGGGAGATGAGTGCAGGGTCCTGAAAAGAAAGAAACAACAGCCTTTATCCCAAGAAAGAAAGCCTGTATACTTTTGCTTTGAGGGGCAGTTGGTGGGACAGCCTGGGCACTTCTTAGGCAGCAAGAGCTTCTGTGCTGGCAACTTTTATCTGGCAACAATCTTCATTTAGATTCAACTTTTGGATCTAGTTTGACCATTGCAGAACTGGGCTGAAAAAAAAGGAAAAGCAGCCCTTTCCTCCAAGCAAGAAAGTCTGGATCCTCTGGCTTCAGGTGCAATTCGTGTGGCAGCCTGGGCACTTCTTGGAGAGCAAGACTTTCTGTGGTGGCACCTTTTGTCTGGCAGGAATCTTCATTTGCATTCAATTTTTCAGGAGGTGGGACCGGCCATTGCAGTACAGGGCTGAAATAAGGGATCAGCAGCTCTTTCCCCCAGGAAAAAAAGTCTGGAACCTTTGGCCTTGAGGTGTAGTTGTTGGGACAACCTGGGAACTTCTTGGGCAGCAAAGAGATTTCTGTAATGGCACCTTTTGTCTGGCAGGAATCTTTATTTGGAGTACAGTTACCAGCAGGTGGGACCAGCCTTTACAGTGCAGGGCAGAAAAAAGGGATCACCAGCTCTTTCCACCAGGAAAAAAAGCCTGGAATCTTTGGCTTGAAGGTGCAGTTCTCGGGGCAGCCTGGGTACTTCTTGGGTAGCAAGAGGTTTCTGTGGTGGCACCTTTTGTCTGGCAGGAATCTTCATCTGTAGTAAATTTTTTAGGAGGTGGGACCAGTCATTCCAGTGCACGGCAGAAAAAAGGGATCAGCAGCTCTTTCCACCAGCAAAAAAAGTCTGGAACCTTTGGCCTTAAGGTGCAGTTGTTGGGGCAGCCTGGGCACTTCTTGGGCAGCAAGAGGTTTCTGTGGTGGCACCTTTTGTCTGGCAGAAATCTTCAGTTGGAGGAAATTTTTTAGGAGGTGGGACCAGTCATTCCAGCGCAGGGCAGAAAAAAAGGATCAGCAGCTCTTTCCCCCTGGAAAAAAAGTCTGGAAGCTTTGGTTTGGAGGTGCAGTTTTTGGGGCAGCCCGGGAACTTCTTGGGCAGCAAGGAGATTTCTGTGGTGGCACCTTTTGTCTCGCTGGAATCTTTATCTGGACTGAATTTTTCAAGAGGTTGGACCGGCCATTGTAGTGCAGGGCTGAAAAAAGGGATCAGCAGTTCTTTCCACCAGGAAAAAAAGTCTGGAAGCTTTGGCTTGGAGGTGCAGTTGTTGGGGCAGCCTGGACACGTCTTGGGCAGGAAAGGTCTTTCTGTGGTGGCACCTTTTGTCTAGCAGGAATCTTCCTTTGGATTCAATTTTCCCGGAGGTGGGACAGGCCATTGCAGAGAAGGGCAGAAAAAAGGGATCAGCAGCTCTTTCCACCAGGAAAAAAAGTCTGGAACCTTTGGCCTTGAGGTGCAGTTGTTGGGGCAGCCAGGGCACTTCATGGGCAGCAAGAGGTTTCTGTGGTGGCACCTTTTCTCTGGCAGGAATCTTCAGCTGGAGTAAATTTTTCAGGAGGTGGGACAGGCCATTCCAGCGCAGGGCAGAAAAAAGGGATCAGCAGCTCTTTCCCCCAGGAAAAAAAGTCTGGAAGCTTTGGCTGTGAGGTGCAGTTTTTGGGGCATCCTGGGCACTTCTTGGGCAGCAAGAGGTTTCTGTGGTGGCACCTTTTGTCTGGCAGGAACCTTCAGTTGGAGTAAATTTTTCAGATGGTGGGACAGGCCATTGCAGCGCACGGATGAAAAAAGGGAACAGCAGCTCTTTCCACCAGGAAAAAAAGTCTGGAAACTTTGGTTTGGAGGTGCAGTTGGTAGGGCAGCCTGGGCACTTCTTGGGCAGCAAGAGGTTTCTGTGGTGGCAACTTTTGTCTGGCAGGAATCTTCCTTTGGATTCAATTTTCCCGGAGGTGGGATAGGCCATTGCAGTACAGGGCTGAAAAAAGGGATCAGCAGCTCTTTCCACCAAGAAAAAAAGTCTGGAAGCTTTGTCCTTGAGGTGTAGTTGGTGGGGCAGCCTGGGCACTTCTTGGGCAGCAAGAGGTTTCTGTGGTGGCACCTTTTGTCTGCCAGGAATCTTCAGTTGGAGTAAATATTTTAGGAGGTGGGACCAGTCATTCCAGCGCAGGGCAGAAAAAAGGGATCAGCAGCTCTTTCCACCAGGAAAAAAAGTCTGGAACCTTTGGCTTGGAGGTGCAGTTTTTGGGGCAGCCTGGGAACTTCTTAGGCAGCAAGAGTTTTCTGTGGTGGCACCTTTTGTCTGGCAGGAATCTTCAGTTGGATTCTATTTTTCAAGAGGTTGGACCGGCCATTGCAGTACAGGGCTGAAAAAAGGGAACAGCAGCTCTTTCCACCAGGAAAAACATCTGGAACCTTTGGCCTTGAGGTGTAGTTGTTGGGGCAGCCTGGGCACTTCTTGGGCAGCAAGAGGTTTCTGTGGTGGCACCTTTTTTCTGTCAGCAATCTTTATCTGGACTGAATTTTTCAAGAGGTTAGACCGGCCATTGCAGTGCGGGGCTTAAAAAAGGGATCAGCAGCTCTTTCCACCAGGAAAAAGTCTGGAACCTTTGGCTTGGAGGTGCAGTTGTTGTGGCAGCCTGGGAACGTTTTGGGAAGCAAAGATTTTCTGTGGTGGCACCTTTTGTCTGGCAGGAATCTTCAGCTGGATTCTATTTTTCAGGAGGTGGGACTGGCCATTGCAGTACAGGGCTGAAAAAAGGGAACAGCAGCTCGTTCCACCAGGAAAAAAAGTCTGGAACCTTTGGCCTTCAGGTGTAGTTTCTGGGGCAGCCTGGGCACTTCTTGGGCAGCAAAGAGATTACTATGGTGGCACCTTTTGTCTGGCAGGAATCTTCCTTTGGATTCAATTTTCCCGGAGGTGGGACAGGCCATTGCAGAGAAGGGCAGAAAAAAAGGGAACAGCAGCTCTTTCCACCAGGAAAAAAAGTCTGGAACCTTTGGCCTTGAGGTGTAGTTTCTGGGGCAGCCTGGGCACTTCTTGGGCAGCAAAGAGATTACTATGGTGGCACCTTTTGTCTGGTAGGAATCTTCAGTTGGATTTTATTTTTCAAGAGGTTGGACCGGCCATTGCAGTACAGGGCTGAAAAAAGGGAACAGCAGCTCGTTCCACCAGGAAAAACGTCTGGAAGCATTGGCCTTGAGGTGTAGTTGGTGGGGCAGCCCGGGCACTTCTTGGGCAGCAAGAGGTTTCTGTGGTGGCACCTTTTGTCTGGCAGGAATCTTCATCTGGACTGAATTTTTCAAGAGGTTGGACCGGCCATTGCAGTGCAGGGCTGAAAAAAGGGATCAGCAGCTCTTTCCACCAGGAAAAAAAAGTCTGGAAGCTTTGACCTTGAGGTAAAGTTTTTGTGGCAGCCTGGGCACTTCTTGGGCAGCAAGAGGTTTCTGTGGTGGCACCTTTTGTCTGGCAGGAATCTTCATCTGGACTGAATTTTTCAAGAGGTTGGACCGGCCATTGCAGTGCAGGGCTGAAAAAAGGGATCAGCAGCTCTTTCCACCAAGAAAAAAAGTCTGGAAGCTTTGGCTTTGCGATTAGTGTTGGGCAGCCTGGGCACTTCTTGGGCCGCAAGACCTTTCTGTGGTGGCACCTTTTCTCTGGCAGGAATCTTCATTTGCATTCAATATTCCAGGAGGTGGGACCAGTCATTTCAGTGCAGGGCTGAAAAAAGGGATCAGCAGCTCTTTCCCCCAGGAAAAATAGTCGGGAACCTTTGGCTTGGAGGTGCAGTTGGTGGGGCAGCCTGGGCACTTCTTGGGCAGCAAAGAGATTTCTTTGGTGGCACCTTTTGTCTGTCAGGAATCTTCATTTGGATTCTATTTTCCAGGAGGTTGAACCAGCCATTGCAGTGCAGGGCTGAAAAAAGGAATCAGCAGCTCTTTCCCCCAGGAAAAAAAGACTGGAACCTTTGGCTTCAGGTGTAGTTGTTGGGGCAGCCTGGGCACTTCTTGGGCAGCAAGACCTTTCTGTGGTGGCACCTATTGTCTGGCAGGAATCTTCATTGGGATTCTATTTTTCAAGAGGTTGGACCGGCCATTGCAGTGCGGGGCTGAAAAAAGGGATCAGCAGCTCTTTCCACCAGGAAAAAAAGTCTGGAACCTTGGCCATGAGTTGAGTTTTGGGGCAGCCTGGGCACTTCTTGGGCAGCAAGACCTTTCTGTGGTGGCACCTTTTGTGTGGCAGGAATCTTCATTGGGATTCTATTTTTCAGGAGGTGGGACCGGCCATTGCAGTGCAGGGCTGAAAAAAGGGATCAGCAGCTCTTTCCCCCAGGAAAAAAAGTCTGGAACCTTTGGCTTCAGGTGTAGTTGTTGGGGCAGCCGGGGCACTTCATGGGCAGCAAGAGGTTTCTGTGGTGGCACCTTTTGTCTGGCAGGAATCTTCATCTGGACTGAATTTTTCAAGATGTTGGACCGGCCATTGCAGTGCAGGGGTGAAAAAGGGATCAGCAGCTCTTTCCACCAAGAAAAAAAGTCTGAAAGCTTTGGCTTGGAGGTGCAGTTTTTGTGGCAGCCTGGGCACTTCTTGGGCAGCAAAGAGGTTTCTATGGTGGCACCTTTTGTCTGGTAGGAATCTTCAGCTGGAGTAAATTTTTTAGGAGGTGGGACCGGTCATTCCAGCACAAGGCAGAAAAAAGGGATCAGCAGCTCTTTCCACCAGGAAAAAAAGTGTGGAACTTTGGCTTGGAGGTGGTTTTTGGGGAAGCCCGGGCACTTTTTGGGCAGCAAGAGGTTTCTGTGGTGGCACCTTTTGTCTGGCAGGAATTCTCAGCTGGAGTAAATTTTTTAGGAGGTGGGACTGGTCATTCCAGCACAGGGCTGAAAAAAGGGATCAGCAGCTCTTTCCCCCAGGAAAAAAAGTCTGGAAGCTCTGGCTTGGAGGTGCAGTTTTTGTGGCAGCCTGCGCTCTTCTTGGGCAGCAAGAGGATTCTGTGGTGGCACCTTTTGTCTGGCAGGAATCTTCAGCTGGACTGAATTTTTCAAGAGGTTGGACCGGCCATTGCAGTGCAGGGCTGAAAATAGGGATCAGCAGCTCTTTCCCCCAGGAAAAAAAGTCTGGAACCTTTGGCCATGAGTTGTAGTTGTTGGGGCAGCCTGGGCACTTCTTGGGCAGCAAGAGGTTTCTGTGGTGGCACCTTTTGTCTGGCAGGAATCTTCATTTGTAGTAAATTTTTTAGGAGGTGGGACCGGTCATTCCAGCGCAGGGCTGAAAAAAGGGATCAGCAGCTCTT